>NC_141538.1:126177500-126320000 GCF_021556685.1 Rattus norvegicus
TTGAGAGTTCATCTTGGTTGATTTTTCCTTTGATGAATATGAAGTGTCCTTCCTTATCTTTTTTGATGACTTTTAGTTGGAAATTGATTTTATTTGATATTAGAATGGCTACTCCACCTTGCTTCTTCTGACCATTTGCTTGGAAAGTTGTTTTCCAGCCTTTCACTCTGAGGTAGTGTCTGTCTTTGTCTCTGAGGTGTGTTTCCTGTAGGCAGCAGAATGCAGGGTCCTCGTTGCGTATCCAGTTTGTTAATCTATGTCTTTTTATTGGGGAGTTGAGGCCATTGATATTGAGAGATATTAAGGAATAGTGATTATTGCTTCCCGTTATATTCATATTTGATGTGAGGTTATGTTTGTGTGCTTTCATTCTCTTTGTTTTGTTGCCAAGACGATTAGTTTCTTGCTTCTTCTAGGGTATAGCTTGCCTCCTTATGTTGGGCTTTACCATTTATTATCCTTTGTAGTGCTGGATTTGTAGAAAGATATTGTGTAAATTTGGTTTTGTCATGGAATATCTTGGTTTCTCCATCAATGTTAATTGAGAGTTTTGCTGGATACAGTAATCTGGGCTGGCATTTGTGTTCTCTTAGGGTCTGTATAACATCAGTCCAGGATCTTCTGGCCTTCATAGTTTCTGGCGAGAAGTCTGGTGTGATTCTGATAGGTCTCCCTTTATATGTTACTTGACCTTTTTCCCTTACTGCTTTTAATATTCTTTCTTTATTTTGTGCGTTTGGTGTTTTGACAATTATGTGACGGGAGGTGTTTCTTTTCTGGTCCAATCTATTTGGAGTTCTGTAGGCTTCCTGTATGTCTATGGGTATCTCTTTTTTTAGGTTAGGGAAGTTTTCTTCTATGATTTTGTTGAAGATATTTACTGGTCCTTTGAGCTGGGAGTCTTCACTCTCTTCTATACCTATTATCCTTAGGTTTGATCTTCTCATTGAGTCCTGGATTTCCTGTATGTTTTGGACCAGTAGCTTTTTCCGCTTTACATTATCTTTGACAGTTGAGTCAATGATTTCTATGGAATCTTCTGCTCCTGAGATTCTCTCTTCCATCTCTTGTATTCTGTTGGTGAAGCTTGTATCTACAGCTCCTTGTCTCTTCTTTTGGTTTTCTATATCCAGGGTTGTTTCCATGTGTTCTTTCTTGATTGCTTCTATTTCCATTTTTAATTCCTTCAACTGTTTGATTGTGTTTTCCTGGAATTCTTTCAGGGATTTTTGCGATTCCTCTCTGTAGGCTTTTACTTGTTTATTAATGTTTTCCTGTGCTTCCCTAAGTGTGTTCAGGTCTTTCCTGAAGTCCTCCAGCATCATGATCAAATATGATTTTGAAACTAGATCTTGCTTTTCTGGTGTGTTTGGATATTCCATGTTTGTTTTGGTGGGAGAATTGGGCTCCGATGATGGCATGTAGTCTTGGTTTCTGTTGCTTGGGTTCCTGCGCTTGCCTCTCGCCATCAGATTATCTCTAGTGTTACTTTGTTCTGCTATTTCTGACAGTGGCTAGACTGTCCTATAAGCCTGTGTGTCAGGAGTGCTGTAGACCTGTTTTCCTCTCTTTCAGTCAGTTATGGGGACAGAGTGTTCTGCTTTCGGGCGTGTAGTTTTTCCTCTCTACAGGTCTTCAGCTGTTCCTGTGGGCCTGTGTCTTGAGTTCACCAGGCAGCTTTCTTGCAGCAGAAAATTTGCCCTTACCTGTGGTCCCGAGGCTCAGGTTTGCTCGTGGGGTGCTGTCCAGGGGCTCTCTGCAGCGGCAGCAACCAGGAAGACCTGTGCCGCCGTTTCCGGGAGCTTCAGTGCACCAGGGTTCCAGATGGTCTTTGGCTTTTTCCTCTGGCGTCCGAGATGTGTGTGTAGAGAGCAGTCTCTTCTGGTTTCCCAGGCTTGTCTGCCTCTCTGAAGGTTCAGCTCTCCCTCCCACGGGATTTGGGTGCAGAGAACTGTTTATCCGGTCTGTTTCCTTCTGGTTCTGGTGGTGTCTTAGGCACAGGGGTCCTGCCGCTCCTGGGCCCTCCCCCACGGGAGCCCAGAGGCCTTATACAGTTTCCTCTTGGGCCAGGGATGTGGGCAGGGGTGAGCAGTGTTGGTGGTCTCTTCCGCTCTGCAGCCTCAGGAGTGCCCACCTGACCAGGCGGTTGGGTCTCTCTCTCACCGGGTCTGGGAGCAGAGAGCTGCTGCGGGCCGGGATCCGCGGGTGTGGGACTTCCGGTAAACACAGAACGTGCCCGGTTCTAGAGAAATTCTGCTTCCGTGTGTCCCAAGCTCACCAGGCAGCTTTCTTGCAGCAGAAAATTTGGTCTTACCTGTGGTCTCGAGGCTCAAGTTCGCTCGTGGGGTGCTGCCCAGGGGCTCTCTGCAGCGGCAGCAACCAGGAAGCGGCCACTTAGTTTTAAATGCTTCATTTTAGTTTATTTTAGACATAGAAGAATTAAAATAAAAACAAAGAATTCCTTCAATTCTCCTCATTCTGCTTCCACCATTAGCATCTTAACTAATATGGGGATGCTATTGTTGCTTCAATTAGTCTTTTTTCTGATCTGTGCATTTTAAGCGATGTTTTTAGTGTGTGTGTGTGTGTGTGTGTGTGTGTGTGTGTGTGTGTGTGTGTCCTTGATCTTGCATTCATCTACTTGCCCCTTCACCTTTGACCCTCTCCAGACTGTGAAATTTTTACCTCTTCCTTTGACTTTCATGTCCTCGATTTTATTTTCTCGCATCGGCTTGCTTGCTTGTGTGTGCTTATGTGTTTGTATGCACATATGTATGATGCATGTATGTGTAGTACATGTGGAGGCCAGAGGTTGGTGCCCAGTTGTCTTTCCCAGTTGCACTCCACATTACTTTTTGAGACTTTTTGAGGGCAGCTCACTGAAACTGAATTTCAAAACTTGTTGATTCGACTGCTGTGGCTGGTCAGAAGTCCTAGGATCCTTCTCTCTCTGCCTCCACAGTGGGGGGATAGGGGTTTGTGTTGCTGTACCTAGCTTTTATACGAATATTGGAGATTGACATCAGGTCCTCATGCCTGCTATGTTCTTGATACTTAACCATTTCCCCAGCTCTCTTTCTTTCTTTACAGGAAACATTAGCAAATACAATTCAAGACATTAAAATAGCATAATAAGTAAGGTTTGGTTGAGATACTTTTATATATACATATATAATATGCTTATATATGTTTGAATATATGCTTGGTGCATAGGTTGTCTGCAAGCTTAATGTAGTATCATTAATAGTGTCCAGGATTGGTGCTGGTCTGAGTCTTAACTGCATTCTAGAGCGACGTGCTTCAGGGTCAATGTTCTTTTTCTGTCTTTATAGAGATTGTCTTTTCTATATACTTGTATAATCATTCGATGTTCTTCTTTAAAAGATGTCCAGGGATGGTCATGTATGAACATTCTGGGTTATCCTGGACTACATACAGGGTCCCAGGCCAATTGGGAGTATAGAGTGAGACAGACCAACCAACCAACCAACAAATGAACAAACGAACACATAGCATCTCTTTGCAATCTCTGACTCAAATCTTTCTCTGCTTGAGTGATTTGGCAACATGACTCTTAAGAGGCCTAGACTATTTTGAAAGACAAACAACCAACATATGTTAAAGAAAACTGCCTAGTCAGTGTTCTAGCTGGAAAGCAAACCAATATAATATGATAAAAGAATCACTCACAGTGTATATTTAAGACAAAAAAAACCCCACCAAAAACCAAAGTAACTGCTTGTGTATGGTAACCTTCCTCCCTTGTTGTTCTCCATGTACACAGTCTTGGTATCTCTTTGCATGTTCCCTCTTTCCATAAGAAAAGCCATCCAACAGTCCTGGGCCTGCTCTGTTGGTCTAATGACTCAATTGCCTCTTTGGGAATGTCCTCTTGAGGTAGTAGTGGAATGCTCGCACACAAGGCTTTGGATTTGATTTGCAGCACTCAGGGTGGGATGGGATGGGTGGGAGAAGATGCTCTCTCCAAGGTAGGCACCAATTCCAAATCATCTGGGGTTAAGATGCCAACATATGAATTCTGAGGAGACAGAATTCAACCCCTCATGGATGCTCTCAGTACTGTGCTCTATTGAGAAATGCAAGTGAGTTTATCCTTTCTTTCACTACTGCCAAAAAAGATTTGAGTTTCTGACTTTTGACAATCTCAAAAGGTTCTTGACAAGTCTCTTTAGACATATGGAAGGTAGTCTATTGCTGTTGGTGGCTGTATTTTCATATGATGGATACCTAAACATGGGTTATAAGAATAAAAGAATTTTCAACCAGACTTTGTATTGTCTAATCAGTCTCCAAGACGTTGGGATCAATTAATGATTGTACTTATTTTCTCTTTTTTTTCAGTATATCATCTCCCAAATTAGGTGTTCCTAGAGTTATTAATGTTGGCGCAACTTAATTGTAAATTAGTATCTCATTTTTAAATCTTAAATGTTTGTGATTTAAAATTTGTTTTTATCAGTCTGAAATCTAGGAAATAATATTTGTTTCCTAATAAAATGTCAGTCATACCCATGAACCAAAACTACATATCATTTCCTATTTTTCGGTTGAATTATCTTTCACTGATAAATTCATAAAAGATATTTATAATTTCTGGGTAATAATACTTGCTTACTTGTACTGACTATGAATATATTTTTCTAGTCTGTAACTTGAAATCTTGTGTACTGATATATCTTATCAGACATTTTTTACTTAGTGAAATGTCCTTAATGTAATTAATTATGGTTATTAATTGTACTGTATAGAATTAGTTATTCTTTTTATGGTGTCAGGAGATCTCTACCACTGATCTTCATTTCAGCCCAGAATGTTTTAATCTTATTATTATGGTATCATAATTAAGAAAACTTTACCCTATATACTTCATGAAGACAGTGTTCAATTTTGATAGTGCAGTAAATTATACTTTACTAATTTCTCCTTTGGTTTTTTGTTTTGGTTATTCAAGATCCTTTATCCTTTTATGTGGATTTTATAATCAACTTGTTCAGTTCTTTAGAATGTACTGCTTAAATTCTGATGGTAATAATGGGGTTTATGAGTGAGGATAGATTAAATTGAAGGTTACAATTTGTACTTAGACTTTCCTTTAAAACATGTGTGAAATTCGCCTCAGTCTTATGAGGAAACTATAATAAATCAGTAACTTTTTTTCAAAAGGTATCAACAATATCTTACTAGTTTATTTCTAGGTAATTATGTTGCTTACTACTGAAGTAGGGTTTGTAAAGTATGTTTTCTAATTGTTTTGGCTAGAAGTCAGAAATAATAGTATCCTTATTGTGATTCAGTACTCAGGATACTCGCTGGGTCCTCTTAATAGCCGTAGAGTGCATCTTTTGTATTCTTTCATATATTCTTTTATATTTGCCATGTAGAAAAGTGTGTCCTTCTTGTCAACTATCATCATTTTTCCTGTCTTATTGCATCATCTGATTTCTTTGGCGAAAAGTTAAGGAGAGTAAGGTTAGGAATTTATTTTTTTCTAGTACGTATTGGTTATAATATTTCCCAATGGAAAATAATATTTGTTTTATTTTTTATTTTCATCACATTCTTATTAATGTCTTATCTCTAAAGTGAGAACTGACGTCAACCCATGCACTATGCATGTATTCAAACATATATAAGCATATTATATATGGAAAGGCATCTCAACCAAAACTTACTTATTATGCTATTTTAATGTCTTGAATTTTATTTGCTAACATTTCCCGTATTTATGATTTTAAAGTCTGTGTCATAATGGAGAATGACTAAAATTTGCTTTTCTTGTGAGTTCCTCTTCAGATTTCGGAACAAGGTTTACATCTTCAAAAGTGAGTTGGGGTTACTTCCAAGTTTCATTGTATTCTCTGAAGCATCCTATGAAATATTTATCAAGGTTTTGAAACATGGACAGAAGTCTCCAGTAAACTAGACACAGCTGATTTTTAACTGTATTCATTTTCATCATAATAACTTTCAGGGCTTTGTATTTGATCACATTCAATGAGGTTTAATTTTTTTCATAATGTCAGAATTCATTTGCATTTTAAAATTTATGACCATCAAGTTATTGATAGTGCTTTTTCTGATTTACAGAACTTACAGGTTTATTTAATTCCTAACACTATAACTCTTTTTCTCTCTCCCTTCGTATTTTTAAATACAACTACAGATGTTTGTCTTTCCCGTCAGTTTTCTTTAGGCCCTTTCTTCTTCTTTCACTAGGAACAGAGCTACATAACATTCTCTTACCACCGCATCTCCCAACCTGCCATGCTCTATCTTTCTTCCTTAAAAATAGGTGACACCTGGATTTGTGCACATAGCCCCTGCCCTTGTACACTGGATCCTTACTTTGCATGAAGACTCACCCTTAGCAGCTGTGTCCCCTCTGTATCAATGATATGTCTCCTCCTTTCCACATGCACACATGGTGTTAAATATTTCATCTTCAAAACAAACCCTTCTTTCCTCTCATCCTCACCTCCTCCCTCTTTTATTTGCTCCCTACACAGCAACACTACATGTCTGTTCCTACCCTACTCCTTTTGGAAAAGCAATTTGAAAGTGAAACCAAGATATTCAGTTTTAGTGGATCTTGAGTGAAGTCAGGATATTGCATTATATGTTTATAAGACTCCCTTGGTGAATGGGTTCAACACTGAGGACTATTAATTTTAGATTTCAGGTTAAGCCTATTACAAGCTGAAGATGAAATGCCTTAATTTTCCTGGAAGCCAATATCTGAAAACATTTGTGGTAGAAGACGTATTTGGTTTACCAGGAACAGGGTAATGATGGGAAAGCTCTCAAACCTTCCTATTATTTCCGTGTTTATCTGACTGCCATGGATATCTGGCATGAGTAACAGGAAATCTTAATCTTGTCCCTATAGGCTAGGGTTTGCATTTCCCAGCTTACTGATGTAGGAAGGAGGTTGGAAATAAAGGAGGGAGAAGTGGGATGCTGTATGAATTCCGTGAGGGTATTCGTTTTGTCTTGTGCTGTGTTTTCAAACCATACATAGATAAGGTTTGTGCATATTGTCATAAATCCTCCATATTATTAAATACTTTGCACTTCCTGGGAGTAATTGTTTAATGAATATGTATTGCATAAGTAAAAATATGAAGCTATAATGTTCAGCGATATCTATAGAATTGTTTGCAATTCAGCAATCATTGAGGAAGCTCATGATGACTACTTACTGTTTTGCTTTATAAAAAAGAAAGAACCTGGTTGTGTTTGTAAAGGCGCGGTATGGTAAGGTGGAAGGGGGATCTCCACGGGTCCACACTGAGGCATCCCTTCCCCATGAGGTGCCAGCCATATGATGAATATCGTATGGAATAGGGTTTATTTAGGGCATGGGGAAGGGAGTTGAGAAGAGACTAGTAAGAGAGAATGGGGGGGGGAGAGAGAGGGGGGAGGGAGGGAGGGAGAGAGAGAGAGAAAGAGAGAGGAGAGAGAGAGAGAGGGAGGGAGGGAGAGAGAGAGAGGGAGGGAGAGAGAGAGAAAGAGAGAGAGAGAGAGAGAGAGAGAGAGAGAGAGAGAGAGAGAGAGAGAGAGAGAGAGAGAGAGAGAGAGAGAGAGACTGGCCAGGAACATGTGGGGGGGGTAGGGTAATGGGGAAAGAAGGGACAGAAAGGGTAAGAGAGAAAGCAAGTAGGAGAATAAGAAAATAGGAGAGTGAGGAGGGGGCAAGCAGCCCCATTTATAGTGAGTCAGGCACGCCTGGTTGTTGCCAGGTAACGGTGGTGCAGAGTCTAGAAGGAATGCTAACACAGCCACATAAACAGAAGAATAAATCCAATGTTTTGCTTGTTTGCCAATTATTGTTATTCCTTATCTCAAAATTACTTGCTGCCATTCATATACTAAGTGCTGGGATCGAATGTGGGTGCAAGTTGGGTGCCTACCTATGAAGACTTTAGTGTCCCATGACCTAGGTAAATAGGCAGATTTGACCAGGCCTGAGTTACATTGTTTTCTGTAAATTGTTCCCTGGTCTATGCTGAGAGTCTATTTTGGAGTGGGAAGGATAAATATATTTTAATGAACTACTATGAAAATATTATATAAGATCATTTTTTTTTATTGTAGGTGTATCAGTTGGAGGCAGACACTCCATGATTTGTTCTCTGTGTTTTGACCAGATGTGTCTTTCTGTAATGATCTGTGCTTATAAAGACTTCTTTGACGAGAAGTGGAAGTTACACTTATCTGTGGGTGTAAGAATCTCCATTTAGAATGCAGTTAGGAAGTATCAGGGGATATTTTAAAAGAAGGGGTGGGAATAAGAACCAGAGGACCAGGAAGTATGACTGTGTCTTCTAGATATGACAGGAAAGCTATACCCAGGAAATCTCATCATTATGGCTGCCTAAGACTGGGACAATTCCAACCTAGCTGCCTCCCAGTGTGGGTGGGGGAAATCTCACAGGGCTTTACCTCTAGATCCAGAGCTATAAACAATTAATGACTGCCGAGAGAGGGGGAATTAGTATTTCCTTGGAATTATGCCCTAATTTGTTATCTAGTACCAAGTTGTCAGCTTCAAAACCACATGAGCAATACTAAGTGGACTCAGAGGGTTTAATTTATACATTTATTCACATATAGGTAGATACATAAAGCAACAATAATAATTAAAGAAAAAGAGGCCATGAATTTGAGAGGGAGCAGGCGGGACGTGAGAAGAGTTGGAGGGAGAAGAGGGAAAAGGAAATCGTATAATTATATTTTAATTAAAAATAAAATAAAATTTAATACTTTCAAAGATAGCTACATATTATGAACATGGTATGATATTCCTGCAATAGGCTATAACTTTTAAAAAGCAGTAGACTAAAAACAAATTCATGTAAAGCATAAAGTTGAATTATTTTGCAGTCAGATGAGGCTTGAAAGTTGCTAGCACTTGCCTTTGCCCTTGCAGCTTTCCTGTGCAGCCTGCTGCAGACTCACTTGGTCTTGCTGGACTTGCACTGCTGGGGGCCAGGGTGTTGTTTGTGGGGGATTTTACAACCTCGGCCACGACTGGGTGTGGACTGTGCTATAACAGAACCTGCTGGCAATCAAACTCGGTCTTTAATCTGTAGCGTTCTTAGGTCAGGCCTCTCCTGTGATGCTCTGCTCCCAATGCCAAGCCATGAACTTAATGAAATTCCCCCAGAAAACCAGAAACCTTGTAAACTGCTACCACCAAGAGATCCTTCTCACAAAACGGCTTGTGTTGCCTTCAAAGAAGCTCATAACTTCATAAATTAAAAACCTTGGGGGATCACCCAGGACTGTAATTCCCCAAGGCCAGGCTCCAACACAGGTTTGGTCATGATGGATTTTATTCATCGAATTAACTGGATGTATTTATTTTGAAAGAATGTCTTTTGTTCTGCTTTTCATGAAATAATACCTTGATAGTGAAAAATAGCATGGGAGTCCTCTCTCTCTCTCTCTCTCTCTCTCTCTCTCTCTCTCTCTCTGAAATCAGAAATTCTGCAAACCAGTTTTGCAGATGGGGAAAGTGGACTTCAATGAAGTAATGTGCTTCCCCTAAGATGACTTACTCCATTATTATTAAAGGACGGGGAGTCAACCCCAGACCTACTGCTGAATGATTTGGTGCCAAGTTAGGAAATGAGTTGCACAGGATGTGAGAAGTAATGTTCATACATTGAGAATCCCCAGTTTCCAGTGTTGTTTGGCTAATGCAGAGCCCATGCGCTCCAGCACTGCTTTGGCAAAAGGAACATTCACACCATTATGGATCGTGTGTTTTCTGTTCACTTGCTTTTTTCGGCAAACCAGAATGATCTGAAGTCCACCAGGAAGGTGTTTGTGCCTAAGACAGTTCTTCAGATAACCTAGGACTTGAACGTGAACTCCAGCTTTGCTTTTTGGCAACATCACTTTGTGTTCCAAACTAATCCCATTTTAACCTTTAATGTCACTTTTGATCTGCTGAACTTCCTACAGAGTATAAAGGACAATAGGAAATTGCTTGGTAATTTGCGTACTACTCTCCAGATTGAAAATTATTATTGATGGCAAAATTCTAAAACTTGTGACATTCATCTGATAGTCTGCCCAGCTTCCAGGCTTGGTAGAGAAGAGAGTTTTTAAGTTGCCTGTGAATGCGTGTTGGTGGCTGATGAAAGGAAGACATACTCATTCATAGATTAGAGCTGTGCCTCCTGAATTTTGGGTTGATGACCTCACTTGCCAGACATTTTTTTTATCCATTCCTGGGAATTATCTTATGGCAAATAACTCTCTACACCTGAGACACATCTCAGAGGAATTTAGTTAGAAGCTGTTTATTGCCAACATTTTGGTAGATAAGGGAACTCATGTTTTAGTTCTGGAAGAAGAAATCTAGCATCCTGTAAACAAAGCATTGTGAAAAAGTTTGGCCATTTACAAAATTCAAATGTACTTAGCCTGTGACTGGGTGCATTCATTCTTAAATATGTTTCTATGAGAAATGGAAGCAATTGCCCACAGAAGTTCTTGCACAAGAGTGTCTACTAAATGAGTGGAGAAACTCATTGTAGTCTATTCAAAGATTTCAATGCTGCTTAGAAATGAGTGAATTTCATGGATGAGTCTCAAAAACACTGTGCTTAGCTCAACAAATGCTGGATAAAAATAATGCTCTCTCTACATGCTTCAATCTATATGAGGTTCTGAAGTAGGCAAAAGTAATTTATGGCTGAAAACAAATGTTAGAATAGTCATCCCTTATTTCGGGCCTGATAATGGCTGGAGAGAACTTTGTAGACAATGGGAGGACCCAGTCTATGTTGGTGAGAATGTTGCCAACACAGATATATGCCATTGTCTAAGCTCAGTCCATTGACTGAATATTGAATATGCACCTACTAAGTGTAGACTTACCTTGAAACATTACTTTTGTATAGTTTGGAAAGTATCAGCTTCTAAAGTTTAGATTTCAGCAGAGGACAGTGTTCATTGAAAGGGCTGTAAGTATTGTTCACGTAATTAGGATGCCGGGAACATGGAGGGCACTACAGGTTTTGTGTATAAATGTGTATAGTTAATTACAGAGAGGATGGGATGCATAAGGAGAACACAGTATGTATTATGGGGGCAAGGAAAGGAGAAAGATGCTGTCCCTGGGTTAATAAGTCAGGTATGATGGAGGGTGTCTCTCTGGGTCCCCAAGTCACTTCAAGATCCATTCATATAAACTTGTAGGGAGCAGACACAGTTTTGAGTGAACATGTATTGTTGACATGGTCATATCTATGTCAAAAACGCCAGTGCCCTAGACCAATAGGAATGACACGCCTTCCCTAGGTCTTGCTCAGAGGTACAGCGATGTCTTCCTCTAGTTCAAGTTTAGATGTTGGGAATGATTGATCTACAGCTAAAACCAGTGCATGCTTAAATTATCAACCATAGCTTCCTCCTCCTGGACGACTGCCACCTGAGATTGCTTTCTTTTTTTTTTCTTTTTGGTTCTTTTTTTCAGAGCTGGGGACCGAACCCAGGGCCTTGCGCTTCCTAGGCAAGCGCTCTACCACTGAGCTAAATCCCCAACCCCTGAGATTGCTTTCTTACAGAGAAATCTGCTGGGGTCAGCTAACCTGTCTCCTCCATACTCTGATGTGTGTAATGGACCCTCCTTGTTCTGTGGTATGTAATACATGCATGGAATTTATGGGCTGTTGTTGTATCTCCATTGGAGAGCATGGTCCACCTGATTCCATTCTTCCCCATACTTGTGTCTGTGCCTTTTCTTTCATTGCCCCCTCTTTGTCCTGGTCAACTCAACACCTAATGTCATGCACCTCAAAGCACAAACTTAGGTCTTAAGCTCTGAACATGCGTAGCAGGCTCTGGGGATCAGAAGTCTCCTTGCAGACTAGCAAAGACCGTACTCTCACAGGCTGCCCTGCTATGAAGAACACGCTGAGGACAGCACGCACAAATTCAGACCTTTTGCCTCTAAGTTTTGTATTTTTTACACCAATTGAATTATCCCTATAATTCCTAGAATGTCATATATAATTGTCCTTAAATTAGCTACCCAGAAATCAGTGCATGGTGAGACTTGATCACTCTCAACACTTTTTAAGAAATATTCCTAGGGATGTCATTAAGAAAACCAATTTTCTGGAAAACATTCATACGAATACTTTCCCTGAGACGATGATATTTCAGAAGAACTTTTCTGTGCCTGAGTCTGTTTGTTTGCATAATCATTCATTTTAAAGAATTGTAATGTAATAAAGAAGAAACCAACCAAAATGAGAATATTATATAAAATTTCCCAAATTGCATTAAGTTCTCATACCGCAAATAAGCCCGGTTTATTTCCCACTGCTGGTGTCTGTGAGAATTTTTCTCAAAGTAACCATGACTATTTGTACTCTTTATGGCTAAACTGAGCAGGAGACTGGAGAGGAGGACAGTTTCTTCAGAAGCCTTGTACAAGCCAGGCATGATAACTCCTGCCTGTAATCCCAGCACTCAGGAGGAGGCTGAGGCAGGAGGACTGTCATTAGCTATAGATCAGTCTAGGCTACAGAATAAGACTGTCTCAAAAAACAGCTAAAGGGAGGTAGAATATTTACACCAAAGGGTGGGGCCAGTCCTACTAAGCATTGGTCAGCCATCAGCTTCAAGTGAAAAAGTTGATTTTGCTTCACCACTGCTGTGATAAAACACTGCCTCAAATTAACTTGGGGACAAAAAGATTTATTTGGCTTACAGGTTACATTGCTTCACTGACAAGAGTCAGGGCAGTAACTCATGCCAGGAGCTAGAAGCAGAAGTCATGGAGGAATACTGCTCACTGACTTGCTCCACTAGCTTGCTTAGCTACCTTTCTTATACAGTCCTGGCCCACCTGATTATGGATGGCCACACAGACAGTGAGCTAGACACACAGACATGCCTACCTCAGTTAACAGCTAAGAGAGTGTGCCACAGCTATGCCTGCGGCTCAGTCTGATGGAGACAATTCCCCATTTGAGATTTAGTCTCCCCAGTGATTCTGTTGACGAAACTTAACCAGTACAGTCTCACAGTCATCTTGTCAGAGTAGTTTTTCTTGTTATTTGTGTCGGAAACATTTATCTTTTTTCTATTCATGCTTTCAGTCAAAATTGTATGCTTAAATATTTATTAAATATCTACTAAGGGCCTTTTGCTAGATTAGGTATGTATTTTTTACATCTACGTTATGCATCGCATTTTATTTTCTGATGTGGTTCAAAGAGAAAGAAGTTAGCACAGACTGAGCTCAAGGTACTTGGATTTTATGTCAGGAATAAATCTAAAAATAGGAATATTGGAGTAATGCTAATTGACTAAAAAACATTACCATTCAGGATTATTTTGGAAAGTGGTGTTGGTGTGGAGAGCACCAAATCTGCACTTTGGGGGCCTTGGGGATGACTTGATGCAAAGACTAACAACAGCAGTAGCATCTGCCCCATCTCAAGCCCCGGTGATTAGCATCATGGATTATTTATGAGTGAGCATTTGCCCTCAGTCTGTTCAACCCTCTCGAGTATTTCTGGGAAGTTAAGCATACACTCAAACCACCAAAGTCATTTGCTGCTACATTTAATTGACATGAGCTTTCTTTCATTTTTCTTTGCAGCTGGCACAGATTGGAAGAATCTTTGTTCTACCTCTGATGACGTCTCAGCTTTAGTTGGAAGTCTCTGCCCAACTTACCTAGATGAGACGAACGTCTCTTACCACCTATCCCCTGTCCTTCTACTAGAGACCGATCCCCATCATCATTTCTGGAGCTCCATCTTCTGTCCCTAGGGAATCTGACTGCTCCAGCAGTAGCGACTGGTCTGCCTTTTGGTGCTGGAGCATGCCTGTATTACGTACTCTGAAATCTCAGGTTGCACATTATGAGACACTCCCTAACTTAACCAGGAGAGAAAAGTTTATTTCTTTAAACTCTCAGTTTTCATTGTTCATTCTTTCTCTTGGATGTCACCCAGCTTATCCCTTTACTGTGAGGCACACGGTTATTACTAGCCACCAATGGGGGAGGTTCACCCAGACTCAGTGATTTATTGTCGCTTCAATTCTTTCCAGAGGCACCTTTGATAAAAATAATAATTGCAATCAATCAGGCTCAGGCCATAAGCCACGGATTGGATGGTTGTTTTACAGACAATATACTTAATCCTAACAATAATCTTATATGGGAGGCATTTTATTATTCTGGTCTAACCGTGAGGGAACTGAGAAGAAAAATGGTTAAAGAATTTTCTCAAACGGAGTGAGCGAGGGAGGGTCGATGAGGTCCAGATCTCCACCATTTCCCAGCGACCACTTTGTTTTTCCTTGAGGCACGATGCCAGAAACATATTATGTATTTCATAGCTGTTTGTCAAAGTGAGGTGTAAACAAATGTATGGGTTTGCTTATGGCCTTTTGTTACTGTATTAAAAGTGTCTGTATTTGGTAACAGACGATAGGACTGCTCACTTCACTGACATGGAGACTGTTCTGTGAGAGAAGCTAACACGAGAGGCGAGCCCTCCCAAAAAGTCAGCTTCCAGTATGGAGACACTTTCTGGACATGGTAACGCAGAGGGGATCTAAAAACTGCTTGGCACCTTCAGAGGCTGCAGAAGCGTACAGGAGTTTGGGAGGCTTGAGTGGCATGAACTGTGGTGTGGAGTAGCAGAGCGGAGAGGAGTGAGCCACAAAGATCCAGAAATATGCCGTGTCCCACCAAGATCTTATGTCTAGCATAGGATTTCCTGAAGCAGGCAAACAAAAAGAACCTGGAGAAGAACTAACAAGGATGTATAGGCCAAACCGTTTCTAGGACCAATAAGGGCTAGTGATTCCGAGCATCCAGACTGCAGGACCTCAGCAAAGACCCACGGCATTGTGCAGAGAGGCTGAAGGTGTCTCTTGCTAGTGCAAGTCATGAATGATTCACAGGTGAATTTCCTGACAAAATTCCATGCTTTAAAAGGAGAACAACAAAATCCAGATATTCAAAACCATAAATCTCCCAAGATCTAGCATTCAATGTAAGTTACCAATGAAACAGAGAGTTGCCACACATAACTGGAAAGTAAAATGAAAGAAAAAGCCAGAGGAAATAAACCCAGAAGTCACAGCTGTGAGGGGTGTGGCCGGCAAGGATGCTAAACGTGTGGGAAGAATGGAAGGAGCGAACCCAGCAACACGAGACAAGGAAGAGGAGATGAAAAGAGAACCAAACTGAAGTTCTGGAGACCGAAGGGCAATGTCCAAAATGAAATATTCACTCACAGACTCCATATAAAAGATTAAGAGCATGAAGCCATCCAGTGAAGCACAACAAAATCCAGATATTCAAAACCATAAATCTCCCAAGATCTAGCATTCAATGTAAGTTACCAATGAAACAGAGAGTTGCCACACATAACTGGAAAGTAAAATGAAAGAAAAAGCCAGAGGAGAAGAAAGGCCCAAGAAAGCGCCCACCTCAGTAACCTTGCGAAAACAGAAGACAGTTCAGTGTCTGTGTAATTAGTCAGAGTGTGGTGGTGGTGGTAGGAAACACTTGCCAGCCCTCCTCTAACCAGAGGATGTCAACAAACAAATGCAAAGACGCGGTTGAGAGTCCTGTTACACCCTAGTTGCTAAATTTCACAAAGACAAGACAACCTTAAAAGGAGTGAGAGATAAGACACATCATGTGTGTGTATGTCTACACATGTGAAGAGATGTGTATGTATGTGAACACACATGTATGTATGTGATGGCTACTGACTTCTCAGTAGAAACAAAGATAAAGAGAAGATAACAAAAGATCTTTGAATATACCCAAAGTCAAACTTAATTTGTACTTCCTGAAAAAAAGATATTTCAACTGGAAGATTAGTGGGATAGGGCAGTACACACTTATAATCTCAGGACTTGGGAAGCTAAAGTGGGAGGTTTGCCTTGAGCTCCAGGCCAGCCTGAGGTATACAATAAGACTGTTTTAAAAAAGAAAAAAAGGGCAAAAACAAATAAACAAACATTTTAGTTTTTATTTATTTATCATTATTTTTACTTTTCAAGACAGTTTTACTATGTAGCTCAGGCTAGCTTATTTTTTTAAAATATAGCCTGAGGTTAGGCAAGGCCCCTGGTTGAGGGATGGGGCCACCCACTCATCTCCAAATTTTTAACCCAGAATTGCTCCTTTCTAAGGGAAATACAGACACTTTTTAAATGACAATGAGAATTTTGAGGTTGTCATTTGTCTCAAGAGTTGCCCATACTGATTTAGTATGTGAGTATCTGGGTAAGTTCCAATAGTGACCCACTGGAGAGCAGTCAGTGTTCTGGTGCACTAGAAGCAAGAGTGTTGAGGCTACATACAGCTCAGCACTTAATGGATTCACCCCTGCTTTCATATTTGAATTATTATCGTGAGATACTATAGGTTTTTATCTTTTAAAATAAATCTGTAACTCTGTAGAGATACAAATATCATGTGTTTTAAACTATTTTCATTTAGTTTTTAAAAAAGATTTGTTTATTTATATTATGTATGTGAGTACACTGTCACTGTCTTCAGATGTGCCAGAAGAGGGCATCGGACCCCACTCCACCATGTTGTGAGTTGTGAGCCACCACGTGGTTGCTGGGAATTGAACTCAGGACCTCTGAAAGAGCAGTCAGTGCTCTTAACTGCTGAGCCATCTCTCCAGCCCCTGTATTTTCATTTTTTAAAAGTTAAGTGTATGCAGATACTTAGAGGATTAGGAGCATGGAAATTAATTTATATATTAATGAATAAAACCATTTTCGGCAACTTACAACATCTACATTTAAAAAATCAGCATGGCTTAACATGATCTTTCTTTACTCATGATGGGAGATATTTGCAAATTCTTTTGTTTTTAAAGGGAACATTTTTTAATTTTGCTCATATTTTTATTAGTCTGCTTTTTAAAATTAATTCATAATAACATTTAACAATCTGAACACTAAGACATTGTTATGTCTCCCCAGCAGGGCTTCAGAAACAAATGTAGACATAGTGTCTAACACATAGTTGGCACTATAAATGTTGAGATCTTCCTATTTGTGTAACACCAACTTTCCTTGAAACGACGATTGCTGAAATTTGTGTTTACGTTTAGTTCCCCCTCAATAGAATAATCTTCTGGAAGCGACATTCCGAACTTCAGTTCTTCCATCCGTAAAATGGAGACCATTCATTTGTAGCTTCATTTGTATCCAAGATGAATGCGATTAAGACTTCAGAAAGCAGCAGCAGCAACAACAAAAACCATACATTATCTCCAAGCGCACCTCAAAGACCTCCAAGCTTCACCTTCCTGGGGCTTCATCTATTTTAAGATTGCGATGACTTTTAGTTGAGAGTCTTGACGTGTAAGCTACTCTTGCATAGTTTTTAGGTGTCTCCAGGAAAGGGTGTGCAGGCTCTGTTTGGAACTCATTGCCTGTTTTAATGTCTCTTCATTCCTACAGAAAGGCTCAAGCTGGCGGCCCTGCAAGCTGGACACATTCTGAACCTCTGTTTCTCTGGATCAAGGGAGGGAGAGCAAGCTGGAGTCTGGAGCTGCCATCGAGGATACTTCTTGCTATCTTCAACTTGAACTTGTCTCCTTTGACAGGAGTGGCTGATTTATGGCTGCAAGAGTTCCTTCAGTAAGCCCCTTGTCATCGGACGCTGCATTTCATTTGGTGATTTTCCAGACACCTCAAATCCTCCATGGAAAGATTAGTTCGTGGATATAAATATAGGGGATAAAAATAGCAACTTTCCTCTCAATCATGTATGATTTATTCGGCAGAGCCAAGATGAATTGGCCTTGTAGGGGTGTTCTCTCTGCATTATCTTCTGAATGATTAATGTGTAGCCATACGGTGTTCCCCTTGCAAAGGTGAGCCTCTCAACATGTTAATCTTGGGATTCTGGAATTTCTCTTTAATATTCATCTTCCACCTTCTGGCTTTGGGTCTCCATCCTTGTTCATCAAGTTATCTTTGAAGTTTCTTAAGTGCACCTTCTCAGCTCGTTCACCCCCTTATGGCCTGAAGTCCACCTTGTTGTCAGAAAGATCTTTTTACAGAGATCTGAGCAGGATCCTTTCGTCTTCCCTCATGGTCTGCAGTCCTGAAATGCACTCCTCCTCTAGGACAGGGATCATACGCTGCATTTGCTTTCTGCCCCTCTTCACTGCTCAAGCCTGACCCTGAACCCTTCCCCTGCTCTTCTTTCTGCTCCTCCACTTCATCGTCTTCCATGTTCTCTTACCTCTCTAGATTTCCAGCTGTCCGTGGGAAAATGGTAACACGGTGTTTCTTAAGGAGGCTTTCTACGGCCAGTTTTCTTCTTTCCTCTTCCTTGCCTGGCAAGTTTGTATTCACCATTCCAGAGTAAATCACCTTGGATTACCCACTTTGTGAGACTCACTTGTACTGATTGGTACATGCCACCCAAGCTTAGATCTTATCTCTAAGATCACACTTGACTACTCGTCTGTCGTATGGTGCATAAAAGTCTGTCTTTCTCAAAAGACTGAAAACTCTGAGACACCTGATTTCTGACTTAATGTAAGCAGTGAACTTTTTTTAAAATCTTTATTAACTTGATTTCGATTGTTATTCCCCTTCCCAGTTTCTGGGTCAACATCCCCCTAACCCCTGCCCGTCCCCTTCTATATGGGCTTCCCTCTCCATCCTCCCCCCATTGACACCCTCCCCCCAACAGTCTAGTTCACTAGGTGTTCAGTCTTGGCAGGCCCAAGGGCTTCCCCTTCCACTGGTGCTCTTGCTAGGCTATTCATTCTTACCTATGAGGTTGGAGCCCAGGGTCAGTCCATGTATAGTCTTTAGGTAGTGGCTTAGTCCCTAGAAGCTCTGGTTGGTTGGCATTGTTGTTCATATGGGGTCTTGAGCCCCTTCAAGCTCTTCCAGTCCTTTCTCTGATTCCTTCAACGGGGGTCCTATTCTCAGTTCAGTGGTTTGCTGCTGGCATTCGCCTCTGTATTTGCTGTATTCTGGGTGTGTCTCTCAGGAGAGATCTACATCCGGTTCCTGTTGGCCTGCACTTCTTTGCTTCATCCATCTTATCTAGTTTGGTGGCTGTATATGTATGGGCCACATGTGGGGCAGGCTCTGAATGGGTGTTCCTTCTGCCTCTGTTCTAAACTTTGCCTCCCTATTCCCTGCCAAGGGTATTCTTCTTCCCCTTTTAAAGAAGGAGTGAAGCATTCACATTTTGGTCATCCTTCTTGAGTTTCATGTGTTCTGTGCATCTAGGGTAATTCAAGCATTTGGGCTAGTAGCCACTTATCAATGAGTGCATACCATGTGTGTTTTTCTGTGATTGGGTTACCTCACTCAGGAACTTTTTAATGAGAGTAGGGGACCTATCTTGGCTCAGTTTAAACTGCTAATTGAGACTGGCCTAAATAGAAGTTAGTGTTAGTAGCTACTAGTTGTGAAATCTTGAGAGAGTTTCCTAACTCCTCTTTTGACTGCTCTTCTATCTGCAAAAGGAGAACAATCACAAAATACCTACTAGATGATATGTTGTGAAATTAAGTTGCTATGGCACAGTGACTTTTCATTTTGGGTTATTGTAATTTATTAACACTATTATTGCCTGTCCACAAGTAGAGGAGTTAAGATATCTAAGAAGATACTCAAGAAATATTTACAGCTGAGGGTGGTGGTGCATGCCTTTAGTCCCAGCAGTCAGGGGTGCAGAGCCAAGTGGATCTCTGAGCTCAAGTCCAGCCAGGTCTACATAGATATTTCCACTAAAGCTAGGACTACATAGAGAAACACTGTCTCAAAAAACCAAAAAATAAAAAATAAATAAAGAAGAGGAGGAAGAGGAGGAGGAAGAAGAAGAGGAGGAAAATGAAGAAGAAGGAGGAGGAGGAAGAAGGATGAGAAAACAGGAGGAGGAGGAAGAGGAGGAAGAAGAAGGAGAAGAAGAAGAAGAAGAAGAAGAAGAAGAAGAAGAAGAAGAAGAAGAAGAAGAAGAAGAAGAAGAAGAAGAAGAAGAAGAAGAAGAAGATTTGTGAGAATACAGGAATCCTAGACTCATTATCCTCCATTTCTTCCTATCTCCTAGATTTTCATTATTTAGTTTTAATCCCACCTCCAACATCCTGCCTATGTGTCACTTCTTTGATATTGTTAGACTAATGGAAAGCTTACTCTGTATTAAGTGATGAAGGTGATTTGGTTATTATAGACAGTGTGTGAGAGAATTTCTAGCAGTGGCACCAAGATGAGCTATTTGGAAAAATTCCCCAGCTGCCCCTTGGTTTTGTTACACCTGCAGGATAGTTGTAGATTACATTATATGCCAGCACCTGACTTAGCCACACTTCACATATTATTAGCGTTGAACTAGATAGTGGCTTTCTTAATAGGTATGGCTAGGTGACAGCTATGGTTTGCTTTTAGGATTCCTGTATTATCAGTAATTGACCAGTACATAAAGTCAGCCAATAAGTATGGTCAAGCGAGCTGGGAATGGCTTTGGGGAGTGACTGAATTTTGTTAGGAGGAAATGATGGTGTTGCAGAACTAGGATAACCATTTCTCTGTGTAGGGCTGAGGCCTTGGTTTTGTCTGTAGGTCCACTGACTAGATTTTCCAGTTGGCTCTTTTTCTATCTCCCCTCATCTTTTTCCTTCTTCTGCTTTTCTTAAGCTCTATTTTCTAGAATAAGAATACTTAGCATAAGATATACCTTCGACAACAATTTTAAGGTACGATTCAATATTGTTAATGTTAGACATGGTTGTCTTAGTTATTTTTCCATTGCTGCAATAAAACATCATAACCAACAGAAACTTGAGGAGGAAAGGCTTATTTCAGCTCACAACTCTCAGGTCACACTCAATCAGTGAGGGAAATCAGGGCAGGAACTCAAGCCAGGAACCTAAAGGCAAGAATGAGAGCAGGGGCATGGAGAAGGGCTGCTTACTGTTTTGCCCCCAATGGTTTCCTCAACCCTCTTATAGTCAGATCCACCTGCCCAGGGGTGGCACTGCCCCCAGTGGCACTGGTCTTCCCATGTCAGTCATTAATCAACATGATATCCCTCTTCCCAGATATGTCTAGTCTTGTGTTAAGTTAACAAGACCCAACCAGGATGATGGTACACACAGATCTCTAGAATCCTTTCATCTTGTGTGTTGGGACTTTTTATTAATTGAGTAATTGTTCCCCATATCCCACTTTTGTAGCCACTGTTCTACTCCTGAGGTTTTAAAGGTCTATTTATACCTTATGCAACTAGTGTCATACAGAACCCTTCCTTCATTCTGGCTTCTATTGCTTAGCACAATGTCCTCCAGATTAATCCATATTGTTTCACATTGTAAGGTTGCTTTCCTACTTGAAAGCCAAATTCCAAATGTCTCTCTTAGGTAGTTGTATTCACAAACTGTTTGATATTTGAATTTCTTTGAAATGAAGCAAGACAGAAAAGACGTTTGAGAAAATAGCCAAAGATAGAAATCTAAAATTTTATAACATTTCTTTCATTGCTCTACAATGGCTTTACCCATACAAATTTGACCAAAAGTATCACATATCTACAGTTCTATCAACTGTACTTTTATGTATATTATAAGCATCAATTTTATTTTATTATGTATTTAATTAAAATATATAATTACAAAACAATATTATTGAATTATGTGTTATTTAATTAAAATTTATAATTACATTCAGAAATAGAACCAGAGAGAGTCTGAGGATAAATACAATGGATTTCTGATGGAATAACTCTTAATGATGGGAGGCAAGTTCCTGGCATACTAGAGCCTTTCCTAGAGAATTAGAATCAGTCTTTTATAAAATGAATAGAAGTTATTAGGACTTCATCCAGTAAGTCACATAAAGACTCTGATGAAAAGCTGAGAGGTTGACTTGTATCATTGATTGGATTTGTGGAGTCCATATTGAGTCCTTTATGACAATAATTTCCTGCCTATGTTTGTATTGGTTAGTCCAGTTCCGAAAGTGAATTCACTCACATTACCACACTCTTGTGGAAACCAGTAAGCAGACATTTTCTCCTTTGATCAGATAAAAAAAAATATAATTTCCGGATTGGTTGAGATTACTAACTATGCTAAAGTCATGTCGCTTGAGTGAAACCCACTGGAGACTAGAACTCAGCTCCTCCCCGATGCCTGCTACAGGTCTCTCTTCTGCTTTGTCTTTCTAAACCAAAAATCCAAAGACTGCTCAACCATGGTCCGTGTTGTGACACACTATCACTTTCGTATATAAACCATCCATTCTACTGCTAAGAGATGGCTACCCACTTGGAGCACACAGCCACTGGGAACGCTTAAAGGAGAGGAGACCGAGTAGGGGACCAATTAATTTCGTATTGGTTGAGCAAATGTTTCACACCATTTTTGGGTTTATCCCTCTCTTTTTTTTTTTTTTTTTTGGTTCTTTTTTTTCGGAGCTGGGGACCGAACCCAGGGCCTTGCGCTTCCTAGGTAAGCGCTCTACCACTGAGCTAAATCCCCAGCCCCTATCCCTCTCTCTCTCTTGATGAGTGGTTACAGCCTCTTTCTGACAGATTGATTTTGAGTGCTGGGCATCTCTCTCTCACCACACTAGCTGCCAGTTTTCCAGGATTTTTCCCGGGGTGGGATGAGGTGAGAGGCGAGTCGTTTATAAATATGACTCGCCTGAGTGGTGCAGGCAGGCTGAACGCGCAGAAAGCCCTTCTGTGCTCGGAGCTTGCTTTCATGTCTTAGAAATCCTGATTTATTTCAGGACAGGGAAAATCTGAGCCAGTTTGCAGGGTGGGAAATTAAAATCTTAAAAGTATGCATGAAAATCACATATTCCAAATGGCCTGGTTTAAACATCACCCCGCACCGTTGATCAAATGTAGAGGTTCTCGAAAAGAAATGGGGATTTATGACTCTGCGTAGGGCCAGGGAAAGGCTCAGTGAGTATTTATGGGTCACTTCAAGGAACTCCACTGACTGTACTTAAATCTGCTTTTGTGCCCTCGGGTTTCTGCTTTGGAGATTTCAAGCCTGCAAATGCTTATAGATGGGAAAACATGTGGGTTTGGTTGCAGTCTGTTAACTTCAGATTTGGAGGGAGGGACTATATATATTTATTTGGACACGTTTATCACACAACATACAGGCATGTATATGTATGTTTTTATTCCTTCAGATTTATGCCTATGACTATCTCGAGGGCAGAAGCTTGACTTTATTTATCCGTCTATCCTGCCACGGACACTCAACTGAGTCTTATTATTTACTGAGCTTTTTTGAGCACCTCCTTGTGCTAGGTCTTGTGCCAGTGGCAGGGGAGGTGCAGAGACAAATGTAAAATGGGAATTTTCCAAACCAATGTTACTTTCAAACTCATAGGAGTACAATGAAAAAACTGCAAAAGGCCCAAACCACCTAGCTATACAAACGTTTCCCTTCTCTGTAAACTCGAGGAACAAATATTGTTTCATACACATCTCAGGTATGTGAGGAAGAAGCAGGGAAGCTGATGTCAACTTGTTCTTCTTTAGCCAATGAGGAATGACGTGAGTCCGTAGGGTCCTGGATATGGACGGGTTCATGACGGCGGTGTGAGCATCATCAGTGAGGTTTGTGGCACGGCCACAGCTACTGTCACATAAATCTTCCCACTTAAAAAGCTGGCCCTCTTCCTGGAAAACCTTCCTTTCATTTCTTTTCTTTTATTATTTATTAAAAGTAAATATTTTTGCTAATTATTTCATAATTCTAATATATAGATATATAAATATACACATATACAGGTACATAGTGTAATTTTGAGATTTATCCTGAGTGCTGGACATTTTTCACTCAGCATATTATCTGTCACATTCACCTCCAGGCCCTCCCTTTAATTCCCCTCAGAACCTCTCCCACTTACCTGCTCACCATTCAGCTTTCTGTCCTCTTTATTTTTTACATATAATAACTTGTCAACTCCAATCTGCTCTGTCTATATACTGCTGTGTATTAGACTCCTCCACTGAATCATGGTTGGCCTACCAGGGACTGAACCCTTAAGAAAACTGACTCTTCCTCCCCTAGAAGCAATCCTATCATCCATAGCTTATGGGTAAGGGTTGGGGGCTCATTTTGATTGGCTTTACTTTGTGCCGGCAGCCACGTCAGTTGTGTGTTCATGAGGGCAGCTGTTGTGTCCTATCCAAAAGACATTGCTTGACCCTGTTTCTTCCTTATGGGGGGCTCTTACAACCCTTCCACTTGCTTTTCTGCCATAGTTTCTGAGTTTGGGGAAGGTTGTGATGTGTGTAGATGTGCATTTGTACCTGAGAACCCCATAGTCATTTATTCTAAATACTTTGACCAGTTGGGTATTTTGTTGAACTACCATTCACTGCAGGAAGACACTCTGATGAGGTCTGAGAGCTACACTAATTTATTGGTACAGGGTATGCATTTAGAAGGCAGTTTGATAATAAGTCTATTTAGTAAATTAGCTATAGTAGATTTACCCCTGGGGACTGAGAGTTTCCCAAACATGGGTTTGGGGTTTGCAATACCAAGCAAGTATTTACTTCGTTAAAGAGAGCCTTAAATCCACTCAGAAAATCAGTTGCCATTCCTATAATATTAGTTCAAGGTTTTTTTGCACCAAGGAGTCCTTTGTGCCTTTCTTTAGTGTGACACATAAGCACTTATATTGCATATAAAGTTTTCTGCACATGTCAGATGTTGAGTTCCTCAAGACAACTTCCAAATAGCACTAAACAGCTATTCTCATACAAATAAAATTGCAAAGTGTAAGCAGGTTGTATCAATGTATTTAGGAGTGTATGTGTATATAATATACATATATGTATACGTATTATATGTATACATTTACATTGTATACACATACATATACACATACACCTACACCTACACATATACATATATACACGACAACTAATGAGATTGAAAGGGAGCAGGAAGGGATATATGGGAGATTTGCAGGGGGTGGGGGAAGAAAAGGGAACAGAGAAACGAAGTAATTCTATTATAATCTCAAAAACTAAGTGTTAAAAGAAACAAAGCAAAAGCAGGCCTTCTGCTTACACTGAAGCTCAGGACAGTCATCCTAGACCTTCTCACTCCCCCACATGAATGAGTCACCAAACCCTTTGCTTTCCACCCTCAGCTATATCCTGCTGCCCCACCTATCACAGCCTTCGAGACCACTGTACCGCAGAGGTGGCCACAGGCTTTTGTCTCCTAACTGGTTTGTTGTTTGTGTCCCCGCCTCCTCAGAGCCCTTCTGTAAATCCCAGTGCAGCTGAAATAAAGCTCAGACCTTCAGATCCCTAAAGGGTACTATAAGGCCCTCCTATCTCTCCAACCTGTGAGGGGTCCTTGCTTCCTGCTCTTCAGTCACATGGGTATCTTCGTTGCCAAGTGTGCACTTCTGCTTCATGATGTCTTTTTTCCTACCATCCTCCAGCCAGCCAGCTCCTGCTCGGTGTTTAGATGCCAGTTCAAGCATGGCATGCATCACATACCATGGGTTTCCCTGAAGGCCTGAGAGCTTTTCACGTGGGTTTCTTCGCTTTCCTCTATAGTATCCATCAGAATTTGTATCGATTGGTTGGTTGGTTGGCAGGTTAGGTTAGTAGATTGGTTTCTTTAATGTTTGTTCCTTCACTGGAATATAAGGCTTACTCTGGGAGAGATGTATCCTTCTGGCATTTTTCACTATTACGTACACAGTGTTAAGTGAGAGCCTGAGATTACAGAAGGCATTTGCTTAATAACATGTATAACAGTTTAAGTAAAAAATAATGGTTTAAATAAAAAAAACCCAATAGAATAAATTATTCAAGTATGCCTCACAAAATCAGCACATTTTTTTTATTTAGTGTGTTTCTTAGTATAGGAAACCCATGTGTACATGGGTGTGTGAGGGCATTGTGATTACATGTGTGTGTGTGTACATTTGTGTGCATGCATGTGAGCATGGTCACATGTGTGTATATGAACACTTTCATATGAGTGAATCATTAATTTTTTCATTGGCTTTAAATTTTCTTTTATTCTCAAACATCCAACGACACGTGCATGGTACTGCTTGCCCCGTTTATGAGAACCCGAGACACGTACTTTCAGTTCATGTATCCGTAAGTGGTCCACTCTACACCCTCAGGTCTGCTGCCTGAGAGCTGCCCCCCCCCCTATGGCAAGAGATGTTCTATAAGCTGTTACATCCTGATTTATTATCTAAGTAAACTGTGGTGAGTGGAGAGTGGGGTGACTTGGTTGAGCTAGAACAGTGTCTCTGCCACCTGTCAAAGAATAGAGATGAAATGGCCAGGGAAGCCGAGGAATTCAAACTACAGGCCCAGCTGATGCTCATTGCAGATAACCTCACTGAACATCCTGTCCTGGGTTTGAAGTGCCCTACTAGTCCTGAGGGCAGGAAGCCCAAACTCTGCCAACTCCGTGCAAATGAGATTCTCACTCAGAATACTACCCAAACAGTACATTTACCTGAAAGGAACCATGCGAAGTGAATGTAAACACGAATGGCATGCCTGGCATTTATTTATTTATTTTTTTTACTCTTATGTTTCTGAACACCTCGGACACAGTTTTTGCCTTGAGGGGATTTGAATTTCCCTCCACTCACCCATCTTCCTGCCTTGAGACAGAGGGACTTTTCACACTGACTGTAGCAGAGCCTGAGGATGCTCTGTGACCTGGATACTGAAGGACAGGACAGGTCTGCTCAGCCTACCCTGGAAAGGAGTGTTGGGGACCTTCCCAGAACTGCTCTAGCTGGAGCTCTCTGAACTGCTTCTAGGTCCTCACCAGGGCTCTGAGCTGGTTCTTCCCCCTATGTTTGAGTTATTGCTGCCCTGCTTTCATGAGCTCTCATGAGCCTTCTTGCTACCTGGACCTGTTCCATAGACATGGACACTGCCCTCTGTGTCCAGGACCAATCTGTCACTGAAGCTCATTTCCATTCCTTGCCTATGGTGCCAACTTGTTCTTTCTGCTGACAGCATTTGTCAGGCTTGTTACAAATCCAGCATTAAAAATGAAGGACTGTGTCCCTCTTACTACCACCATCTGCTACGATCTCCAGGCCACTGGAAGAGAAGTCCTTTAGACATGGCCTTAGGACACACCTTTAATGCCAGAGAAAGAGAAGAAATCAGAAGATAAGGACAGACTGCTAGAGTTAGTTTGAGGCCAAGCAGAGTAACTCAGGAGAGGATGAGAATGAGAAACCAGATTGAATCACTCAGCTTGGAGAGGAGTTTGAGCCAGGACAGCTGAGTCGAATCAGCCAGAAAGAGTTCAGAAAGAACTAGGAAGGGGTCAGCTTATTCAGCAGTAATTCTCAGAGGCTGAAAACATTCTAGACCTAGAGAAGATTGTATGGAGGCTAGAAACTTCCAGGCCTAGGTCTAGGTTAGCAAACACAGCCTTGGAGACAACAATTAATTCAGGAGAATAAAAGATACTTTTACATAATCCAGCTGCTTTCAACTTCTATAATTTTTCCTTAGGGCCTTTGTTCGTTCTTTGAGTAAATGTTTTCAAAGATGTGTCCCCTGGGTACCTTGCATGGCACTGGGCACAGGCAGCCTTGGATACTGTCAGTAGTGCTGTGTATTTGAAATCTGTTTAAACTGCATTTGACTACTGAAGGAAATGAGTTTTGATTTGGTTTCAATTTATTTGTAGGAAACTGGTGTACAACCTACTGCTCCTATCAAGCTGTCTTTAAAACTATGCACTTTTCAATGCTAGAAATAAAACACCAATGACTTCTGCTCACTCTTCTGGTCTGGTCTCAATCCTTTTTCTTGCCATCTTTGTGCCCCAAGTAGGTGGTTTCAAGAGCTCATGTTTTACCCTGTGGTATTCAGCCAATGAAAATGGCTGGCAATTTAGTTGGGGACTGAAAGGTTGTCTCCTCTATTTGTACCCCTCCCTGCTCTGTGGAGCTAGCTTTTCCTGATTCCTACTTTTGAGCACCGTTGTCCAGTGACTGTTCAGGTGCTGCTCCCGCCTGTGCCTCTTTTGCTTCTAAAAGCAGTAATGTCTCTTTCATATGCTGTCCACATATGACTGCTTTATTGTCACCGTAGTACAGGTCTTTTCCCATTTTATTTATTTATTCAGAATCGCAGGATAATTGCTTTTGCATTTTATTAATTCTTTGAGAATTTCATACATTGTACTTTGGTCACATTTACCCTTTGCTATCTCCTCCCAGATCCATCCCTGTTCCATATCCACGCAACTTTGTGTTATTTATTTAAAGCTAATTAAAACATTGTCAGGGGGCAGTTTCTACATTACTGTCAAGTTTTTATTTGTTAATGTATTCAGTGCAGCCACCGACTCTAATTAGTGCTGCCCATCTACTCTCGGGTGTGGTGTACAAACTCAATCCTATTTTTCACCTTAAATAGTCCATTAATCATTTTAATTGCTTGGGTATCATAATCTCTTTAAATTACTGGATAGTGTTCCTCTGAGACTAATTTAAGATTTTTCTCCATTACAATTGACTCTTTTCCACATTTCGGCTGTACTTATAACACATTCCTGTAAGTATAATCTTTGGCATATTGAGTGGCACATTTTGCTATGACCTCATAAGTGGATTATTGTACTGATTAGAGCAGAAATCTCATTCTCAAGGAGTCAAGTTAAAGGAAATGAATATTCTGTGATCCTGGTATCTCCCCTGCCAGGTTAAGTATGGAAATGAATATTTTGTGATGCTCACTCTTATTCCCAAATTTCAAGTTCAGGAACTTTATCTCAAAAGATAATCAGTCATATTCTTTAAAGAACATATTTGAAATATGAACAGTTATTTTCTCATTCTTGTTCCATATAGTTTTTACTTCCTGTTTATTTTTTCTTTCTATCAACTCTGTCTATTCTTTTCTGGATTCAGTGCTGATCATGCTTTTATAACTAAGGCATCATTATTACCTTTCACATTGATATTGGCTTTCCTAAAGTGTTCATCAACCTTAGTGCATATTTTTTTTTTTGAGCTGAGGACAGAACCCAGGGCCTTGTGCTTGCTAGGCAAGTGCTCTACCACTGAGCTAAATCCCCAACCCCTTAGTGCATATTTAACTGACAATATGTCGGTCTTGCCATTTTTGTTAGTTCACTGAGAATTTCACGAAAATTGCTTTCATCATTTTCATACTCCCTCCCCCACCTCTTTATAAATTCACTCCATCCACACCTACCTTTGTGCCTCCCTCCCCTACCCCATCAAGGACAATTTAAGATGCCCAAATATCCCTCAGTGTGAGGCTTTCCACCGGAGTGTGGTCAAATCATTAGATATGCACCCAAAAGAAAAAAAATGCCTGATGCTTATTTTCAAGCAGATAAAAGCTCCTTGGCTAGGGGTGAATCTTTGCTCTCCACGCTGAGATTTCCTTGGCTTGGTTGGGACTGCACAGGTCTCGCATGATGCAATGACTGCTGTGAGTTCCTATGCGAAGTTGCCATGCTGTTTGCAGAAGACACTGTTTCCTTGCAGTCACCCAGTGTTTCTAGCTCTTACACTGTCTGCCTCATCTTCTGCCGTGATGGCTGAGCCTTTGGTGGAGGGGGTTGCGTGGTATATACTTTCGTTTAGGGCTGGGCATCCTGCGGTCTCTTATGCTCTGCACCTTGCCCAGGCGTTCTTCTTGATGTTGATCATCATCTACAACAACAGAACCTTCTGTTGGAAATGTCAATCCATGAATATGGTGAGAAATCACTGGAAGTTGACCTAATACCATTCAGCAGAATAATGGTAGCAGGGTTTATTATCTCTCTAACCACAAGTTCTTGGACAGATAATGGTGCCAGAGGTGAGGTTTTTTATTTTCTTTTCTTGTCAAGTAGATTTTCATCCAATCAGAAAGTGGATGGTTACTTCCAAGACATTCTTTTCACTATTACACTAACAGATATGCTTTGCCAGACAAGTTGCTGTTGTAGCACACAATGAGAATTTCATATAATATATTTTGATCATATTTAACCCCTCCTCTGTTTCTGTCATACCCAACCCCCCTTCCCTACTCACCCAACTTTGGTTTTTACTTAAAAAAAAAAACAAACAAACAAGCCAAGATTTAGTGCTTCTGATACACTTCTGAGTGTGTGACCTCTCACAGGAGTTTGTTAGCCAATCAGGAGCCATATCCTTAAAAAAAGATTGGCTTTCCCTTTCCCACCGTCCATCAACTACTAGTAGCTCCCAGCTAAAGGTAGCACTTCATACCTCCTATCTCCATGCTCAAATTTTGTCTGTCTTGAGCTTGTACAAGTTTAGGGCATATACTGGCATAAAAGGGTCAAATGTGGATAATGGAACAGGAAGGGTTAGATTGGAGTGGGAGATGGGAGGCTAGAGTTGAGGAAGGCATATGGGGAAACTTACTGCTGTAGACACTTCCTAGAACATATGCATTAACATACATAAAAAGAGCTTAAATGGAGTTACCCTGTATCAGAGCAATGATGTCTTTACCAGATACTACAGGCTAATAAGTGAAAAACCAATTGCCAGTAATGGGTTATGTCTTTCAGGGGTTTGTTGACCAGGGAGGTCCCATAGACTCCCAAATGTTACAGGTTATTACCAATATCCTGGTTGTCTTCCAGAACCTGATGATAAAACCCAATTATCGAAGATACTTGTGATTTGAATATGTTTGGCCCATAGGGAGTGGCATTATTAGGAGGTGTGGCCTGGTTGGAGTAGGTGTGTCTTTATTGGAGGAAGTGTGTCACTGTGGGGGTGGGCTTTTAGGCTCTCAAGCTCAGGTTCCACCCTGTGTGGAAGGAGAGCTTCCTCCTAACTGCCTGCAGATGACAATCTCCTCTTCCTGGATGCAGTCAGATCAACACACAGAACTCTCAGCGCCTTCTCCAGCATCATGTCTGACTGCATGCTACTATGCTTCCTGCCACAATGATAATGAACTGAACCATTCAATCTGTAAGCCAGTCTCAATTAAATGTTTTCCTTTATAAAACTTGCCTTGGCCTAGGAACCCCAATGGAGTGATAGGAGCATCAATCCACCCACAAAACTTTCCACTCAAAATTTATCCTGTCTACAAGAAATGCAGGGATGGGCAATGGAACAGAGACCAAGGGAATCGCCAACCAATAACCAGCCCAACTTGAGACCCATCTCATGGGCAAGCACCAATCCCTGACATTATTAATGATACTCCGTAATACTTGCATATATGAGTCTAGCATTGCTGTCCCCTGAGAGACCCCACCAGCAGCTGACTCAGATAGATGCAGACACCCACAGCCAAAGAATGGATGGGAACTTAGGGACTCTTATGGAAGGATTACAGGACCTGGAGGGGATAGGAACTCCACAGGAAGATCAACAGAGTCAACTAACCTGGATCTTTAGGGCTCTCAGAGACTGAAACACCAACCAAACCACATATGTGGGCTGGACCTAGGCCTCCCTGCACATATGTGGCAGATGTACAGTTTGGCCTTCATGTGAGTCCCAAACAATGGGAGCAGGTGTGGCAGGAAGCTATCCCAAAAGCTGTTGTCTGTAAGTGGGATATATTCTTCTAGCTGAGATGCTTTGTCTGGCCTCAGTGGGAGAGGAGGATGCACCTAGCCTGGAAGAGACTTGTTTGCCAAGGTGGGGTGATACCCAAAGGGGCCCCCACTTGCTCAGAGGTGAATGGGAAGGGGGATGGGGATAATGATTGCAGGAGAGGGTGTCTGGGTGTGGGACAGTGAACAGGATATAAAGTGTATAAGTAAAATAAAATAGTTGCCTTGGTCATGGTGGGTCTTCATAGCAATGAAACCTTAACTAAGACAACACTGTATACTACTCTAGTTATACAACATGAAGAAATCAAGCTGCTGTAGGTCTGGAAGTTTCATCCATGCTGGGTGGCTTTCCCAGTGCTAGAGGGTGCTGTGCATAATATCAAAGGAGAAAAGCAATAATCAGTCTTTCATTGTTGTGAACCCAGAGAGCTACAGTAAGAACAAACTTGGCAAGGCATACCTACCTGTGCAGTTGGAGTATGAATGTCATGGGAGTAACAAAATGCTTTCTGATTGGTTTTAAAGCCCATTTCACAACCCACGCCTGATACCTTCACAGGGCTGGAAACCTATAGTTAGATAGAGAACAAACCTAGTAGAGAAACTATTCCTATTATTCTGCTAAGTTGACACAGTTTTAAAGTCATTTCTAGTGACTATAAACTAAAGCATTTCTCAATCCTCATCAGAGAGCATCTTTTTAGTGGTAATTAACACAGAGACCCGCACGTAGTCAAGAAGGAGAGAATAAGGGACCGTGGGATACTCAGCCATAAGTGAAAATTTATATCGCACATCTCCTCACAAGTCTCAGGGATCACTGCCTAAGAATAGGTGAAAAGGATAGAAGAGCTAGAAATATAAGGAAGTGTGAGTTTTCTGGACCCAGAAGGCCATTTACATATATGAACTCACACCAGTATGCTTGTTACTGTTGATATTTTCTCTGCCACGGAGGTCTTTAAATTAATTTTTCATTGTAAAATATTGTACTGTTGTCATATTTATCTTCTTTAACTGATATTTTTCTTTATAATTATTGAGGACAGGGTCTCACTAGGCACCTGAAGCTGTGATCGTCCTGGCGCAGCCTCCTGGGTGCTGGGATTAGAGGCTTAATGCCACCTTCTTCAGTGGTGAACTGGGTTTTTCGTGACCTCTTAACTTCTGCTCTTGGCTGTGAGGGGTGAGTTCTTGCTTTCAGTCGCCTTGTGTTCTTAGCATAGTCCAGCCCTGGGATGCCACCAGGACATCTGACTGGTGTTTGGGAGTGCTTTATTATACCATCCACTACATTTGGAGAGCTTTGAAAGAGGTGCTGACTGGCACAGCTCACTCCCCTCCTTGTGTAAGCACACTTTCCCATGCTCTCTGCTGCCTGCTGCCTGCTGCCTGCATGAAGCATTTCTGAGGTGGAGGCTTTGGTGACTGTGCCTTAGAACTCTTTGTTTGATTACCACTTTATTATGATCGCCTTCCCTGCTACAAATACTATCTAAATATTATGATGAGAAATAAAAATAAAACAAAAATCCTGACAGACGAAAGAAGAAAGCCCATCATCCATTCTTCTTTCTTCGGGAACAAAAGAACAAAACAATTCTGGGTTTGCATAATTGACTGCAGCTGTGCACACAGACTAGCATGCTAAGAGAGCAATGTCCGCCATCTCCACAATGCCTGGATACCTGTGCCTGCTTCACTTGTACCCGAGGCAAAGTGTGTGCAAGCTGAACGGAACCAGTCTCCTTGGCTGAGACAAGAAGTTATCTTTCCTTTGAATTATTCAGTAGTGCTGAGTCTGTGGAGCTAACGCTTTTGTCTTTTTGATTTCCACACACTGCTCTCAAGAGAAAAGAAAATGTCTTCTGGTATCGAAACAGAAAGGCTAACATCAGATCAACAACCTGCCTTTGTAGGTTTCATCTCCTAGGTAGGAGACAGAACTTTCGGTAAGGTGGCCCATGCATGAGAGATCCTTCAAGTCTATTGTGATCTTGGGTTATCCGTAGACGTGTATGTCTGTGTCCTTATTTTATAAATGGATTTATAGATTAGAACCAGTAATTGCCACAAGTTAAACAACTTCTTCAACTAGCCATGTGGAATTTTGGACTTGGGTTTATACTGCTTGACTTTGAAGTCACCCTAGTCAGTATAACCAGGAGGGCTTCATGAGCTATGTCAGCTTCTGTTTTTCTCTATATTCCCAACTCCTACCTTTTTCAAAGCCTCTAGCATCCCATCTACTCTCTTGCTCTTGATCACCCTGCTCTAACACTCTCTCTCAGCAGTAGCTTTCCTGCTGCCTGAAAGTTTCCTTTACAGTCATGATTGGTTAAGGCTGAGATGGTCTCTGGGAAGAATAGTACAATGTAGGTTTTGGGGGACTGTAGTGGTTTGAATGGAAATGGCCCCCATGGATTCATGTGTTTGAACACTTGACCCTCAGTTGGTAGCACTGTTTGGGGATGTTTACAGGACGTGACTTTGTTAGTGGAAGTATGACACCAGGTGCAGACTTTCAGAATGTAAAGAAAGTCATTTCAATTGTTTCTCTTTGCTTCATGCTTGCAGTTTGAAGATGTGAGCTCTCTATTCTAGTCACCATACTGCCATTCTGCCATGAAAACTCTTATCTGGAGCCATAAGATAAACTAAGCTCTCTTTTCCTTAAATCTCCCTTGGTCATGGTGTTCTTCACAGCAACAGAGAATTGACAGACACATGGGACTTGTTTTCATAATATTCCCAGCTCTTCAAAGATATGTGATGCATAAGATGCCAAAGAAATTCCTGCTAAAAACATAATTCAGAAAAGCTCACAAGGACCTTGCTTTCTAGGAAAAAGTTATTTAATGAATTAATATATTAATATAAATTTTATTTTTACTGATTCTTTTTGAAGCCTCCTGGTGTGATATGATTTCACTCAAGATCTCTTAGTTGTATTTTAGTCATAGGATCTTGGGCCTTCAACTACTATGATGTTTCTAGGAGACATACAGAAGACTCTTTAAAGGACTGGCTTAAAATAAGCCAGAAAGTATACACCAGGTGCTTATCTTCTCGGTCAGGTCTGGATGCAAGGCATAGGAGTCAACACTGTGGAAATGGATTCATGGTTTCCACGTGAAATTCTGGTTATCTCTTTGACCTTGGGCCAGTTTGAGCTTAAGATATTTCTCCTGTGACTGAGACAGCGAGGGGACCATTGATTCTCCATTATGTTGGTATTTGGGAGCATTTTTTCCTGTCAGAGTGGTCACAGGTAGCTACAGATAACAGGTAACAGAGGAGAACAGCCTCCATGAACTGCTTCCCTGTGGACATAGCTAAGCTAGACCATGGTACTAGGAGCTCTCATCACCTCCTTTTCCATGACAGCCCTTGAACAGTGAACACCTCCCATCTACAGTCCTGGGGACATGTTTGTGTGTGTGTGAACGTGATGTACAGGCATTGAACTGAACTCAAAAGAATGTTTCAGGTTTGCTCTTGGCAGAGTCCTCTTTTCCCTGCTCCCTAATGAAGGACTGGAAGGCCAAGGGAGGCCTCACAAGGCTCTTCTTGGCTGTTGTCTCCCTCTTTAAACAATGGCTGGATGCGTTCTGAGGAAACAAGAGGAAACATATGGATTGAATTTCCCCTAAGCACACTGCAGCTAAGAGTGGGTTGGAGGCTGGCGGGAGAGGGGGTGGTGTGTGTGTGTGTGTGTGTGTGTGTGTGTGTGTGTGTGTGTGTGTAAGCTTTGGCACAGCGGGCCAGGAAATCTAGTGAAACCAGAGTATCAAGTGAAGTGGGCAGGAAGGTCCATAAGCAATGGCCAGGTGTATGTTACACTAGCCACAGGTGACAAGGCCTTTACAGAGGGCCCTTGTCATCTAAGATGTGTGTGATAGGATGTGAAGAAGAGACAGTTACCTCGTCATGCGGAGGGGTTCACGATGTTGCATCCTCAAGGGTCTGAATGTTGAGGGATCCTTCCTGAGGAAGTTGGATCTAAATCTGTCCTGTACCTCCTGCAGTGGGACTGACAATTTGGGACTTAATTAAGTTTAACCAAAACAGCATTAAACAATGGGGGTGAGCCCTACTTTTGTTGCCAAATTACTCATGGGAGGTAATGGGGCTCTCGATGTTCTTTGTGCAGACAGCAACTTAGAGGACAAGGAAGGGAAGGGTGGGTTGCTCCTCTGCTGTCATGCAGGCTATGTTTTCTCTCATATGACTGACTCTGCTGTCCCTTTGCTTCCTGGGCTTCCAGCTAAATGAGACCCAAGTTTACAAGGTCACAATCCCTCAGAACTGAGAAGCTACACAAAGTTCCTCTGCCATAAATGCAGGATAATTGAGAATTATCTGAATTATCCTACCAATTGAGAGTAGATTCCTAAAATATAGCCCTGGCTGTTGGTGTGGTCCATTCTGAGTACTCACATCCATTTCCCCTGGGGAGCCATGAGCCTCATTTCTGCTGCCTTCTTCTGAATGAATCTCTTCAGTTTATGTGTTCCACTAACAACACTAAGAGATGTTCACACCTCAATCTTGTCCCTCAGATTATCGATCTGGCTTGATATTTTACTAATAATTGTCCATCTCTTCTGGACTAGGTGTTGGATTGGTGCTCCCTCGGGGGAAGGAATGGTTCTATTGGGCTCAGTCTTCAACCGTAGCTTCTAATTTGTTTTAGGCTGGCTTTGTGCCATCCCCATGCTATCTTGTCACCAATGAGTTCATCAGTTTTGACTTGTCCTATTGTTGCTTCTTTGTAAAGTCTGTTCTTTCTCATTCAGAAAAGACTTGATGGGTTTCCTTCAAAACATCTGCATAGCATTTATCTTGTTGTAATTACTGATGAGCTACTTCAAAGGGCAGAGAGTAGGTGTACTTAGGAATGAAATGATCAAGCAGATGCACATTGAAATGAAATGATCACAGTAGCAGAGCCCTATTCAGTTCTGAGTTATCTACTAACATATATGGGAAACATGAATTCTGTGAGAAGAGAGCACTGGAAAAAGGTCCTCAGTAAAACTTTCTTCAGTTGGATAGGATGTTTAATCTAATGCCTGACTTCTGTACTTAAGGAAGTTTACTCAATAACTTCACTGATGAACCAGAGCTGCTCAGACATATGTGATAGCAGGACTAATGTTTCTCCTTGTCTTTCTTGATGCCCAGAGCAGTACCTGGCATGTGTTAGACAGTCAGTGTATGCATTGCACTGAATTGAAAATCAATTCTGTTGAGCTATTGGCAGAGTTAAGGTTCTAAACAGGTATCAGGACAACTAAACTTTCAGCCTACAGTAAGATTAAACCATAATCAAGATGCCCAAGGTATTAAAAAGCATGCCAGACACATCCCTTAAATTTTAATCTTGGCAGCTAGTTCATATCTGTCTTCCCCTATCCAGGATATCCCTCTTTATTGTCCTTTCCAAATCAGGGAACTCTTAAAATATGCAGTTGGCTCAACACCGAGCAGGCCGCTTCCTTTCTTTTTGATAAATATTCCAGATTTTGAAAGAACACCTCTAAGAACCTATTTTACAATGAGATTTATTTAAGAAAGGATGTCTATAAAAAGTAAATGTTTTTAATGTCCCTTGGATGACACAGGAGCCTATGTTCTTTTGAAAAGCCTTGGTAAACACAGACCCTGGGAAATATCTTAAATACAACGGTTACAGGTACTTCAAGTGGCATCAGAAACAGGTGAAGGGTTCACTTGCTATATTACCTCCCTCACACCAGAGGGCACTGTGAAAATTGTAATTATTTCTTCTTCATAGGGACTAAAGGTCATGGGATTAGTGGTCTTCTCCCACAAGGATGTGATAGTGTATCAACATCCACACACTGTCTAACATCTGTTGCAAACCATGTATTTCTATTACAGCAGGAAACAGCTATACATTCTATACACTGACATGATCTTGTTTTAATAAAACTTTATTTATAGACACTAATAAGAATTGTACACAATTTTTCATGTGTCACAAACAGAAGTTACTTTTAACAATTATAATTATAAAAATTGTTCTCTGCTTACAGGCTTTGAAAAACAAGCAGGCCAGGGGAATCGGTGAGATACAGTGTACTGATTCCAGGACCAGTTAATAAATAAGATTAATAGTAACAGAATGCCAATGTACTATTATGTGGTAAGCACTATATCCTTTTTACAACCTAATTTTCAAGTAAAGTGATAAACAAAGATGTAGAAGGTTCATTTGGTCAGTGGTGCAAACTAGTAAATACACGAGCTTAGAATCGATGACCTAATCTGCCAGTGTTAGGCCCTGGGTCTCTGGGCAATGGCCTAGTCTTTTCATCAAAAGCATGCAGTTTCAGACTACTTCCTTATTTAAAGACTCATGGTTAAGATCTTCAGGCTTGAGGACTGGGCAGATGACACAGTGGGTAGATATTTGTTATACAAAGCCTGATGTCTGGGTTTGATTTCTAGAATTCACATGAGAGAAGTTGAGAATTGACTCCCACGATTTATTCTCTGACCTCCATTTGCTTACCATGGCAAGTCCACACACGCACACTCGAATACACACACACACACACACACACACACACACACACAGTAATAATGAATATAAATTAAGATAATAATAAGAAGAAAGACCTTCAGGCTTGAAGGAGGACATTGTGCTAAGAATTAAGAGACTTGAGTCTCAGCCTCGCCCGTGTCAACAATTCTGTTCTAAAGCAGCACTAGTGCTCATATTGAGAAACCCAGACTCAGTGGACCAGAATGGATCATTCCACTCCTAGGAATCTGAGCTTTTACAATTGTTTTTCAGAAATTTATCTAAAATTCAAGTGACTTCTTGTTTCTGAATCACATGTTCCTCCTCCGTGAAACAAAAAGACTAAACAGTGTAACCCTAAGGATTCTTTTGGCTTTAAAAGTATCGAGCCTGTGATTAACAAGGGAGTATTGAAAATAAATGCCATGGTCTTAAATCCGAGATAATGTAAGTCATTTTGCATTTTTGTCTGATTAAAACCAGTACTGAGTAAGTCCTCAATCCCCACAGGGGAAGCTTGCAAACTTGAAGCCTGTCGTGAGCTGAACCCAGTCTACAGATTCTTTAATTTATTGTTATTATTATTTTTTTGGCCAATACTATATGTTAAAATTTTGTGAATTAGGGGGCCAACAAAAAATGGAGTATATCCAGCAAATATACAGACTTTCAACTTGCTTTTTTTTTTTTTTTTAAGCCAGAAGACCTATCAACTCTGGTCTTCATTTTGCATGGCAGCAGCTAGGTCAAGCTAAGAAAAGCTGTCTTCTGAATGAATTCCCAGCTCAACAGAGTTCTTGCCTCACAGGTTTGGATCTTACCTGACCAATTTTCATTTGCTTGCTTCACCTAGCTGAATGAGCCCTCTAGTGAGATTTACTATTTTATATTCTACAATCACCAGTGAGCACATGGACTACCCAGAAATGCACACCCTGAACACTTAGGGTTGTGCAATCTCAGAATAAATTCAATGACGTTAAGTGTGTGAGCTGAGTCCAAGCAATCAAGGGGAGGTCAGAGTAGAGAGAAAGAGAAGCCTTTTCGCTGCCTGTGAAACAAACTGAAGAGATTTAGTGGACAGTGTGAGGCAATGATGTTCTGTGTCTGCCAACTAGCAAATGTGGTCCCCAGCTAGCTTATTAGGAATGCAGTGACCTGAGGGACACTGGCCAGTCCTGTTCTCATTGATGTACACATACATCTGAGTCATCACGCTCATTTCCCAGAACAACATTTCATGTGCTGTTTTAACGAGGATTTGGACAATAGATTTGTGAGATGACTTGGGATAGCTTCCCAATCAGTGATATTCCAAATCTGAAGCCATTGACTCTGGAGAACAGATGACTTGGGAGGTAAGGAGGGGAAGGAAGGGTTTCCCCCCAAATATGGGCAGCACTGTCTTGAGGCAAAACAGATAAGTATCATGCCTTGCCACCTATTCTCAGGCTTGCCTTGAGCTCACTGTGTAGCCTGATTCCTACTGCAATTCTTCAACCTCTCAGCGTTGGAATATTAGGTGTATGCCACTATACCTCCATGGCTTCAGTCTCTCCTGTGATATTTATCCTTCTCTTAATAAGGGGCTTTGGTTTTTAATATTTACTGCTTATCCAAGAAATACTTTCTGTGAAGGACAATTAATCTGGGGAAAAACTGTTAACTATGTCAAACCAATGAGTTCAGAGTTCCTGTACTTGGGTGGGTGCAGAGGATGAGAACCTCACTGATTAGTGCTTTCTTGACCCTCGACCCAAGGCCATAGCACTCTTAGACTCAGAAGACCAAATTGTATGAAAGGCATGGCTTCCAAAGTCTCCGTTACAGGAAATAGGTGATGTCACTTTTGAGTGTGAGCAAGTGAGTATCAGAGAGGGTAGCACTGTACAGCACAGACCACAACCTGTGGTTTTTCTTCCTTCCTCTTTCCACCAGCCTAAACCAGAGAGCACTGTCCATAGCACACAACTGTTTAGCTCCCCATGTGGGCAGGCATTCTCACTAGAACAACCTACCTTGAGCTGCTTCCCACTCTTCTCTGCCTCACTTTCTCTTCTTCTCAGTTTTGCAATCCCAGGACTGGGCCTTCTCCATAAAGCGCAAACCTTGAATCCTTGCTGTGGACTCTGTTTCTAGGGGATTTGACTAAGAAAACAGAAGATGAGAAGTTTGGACTGTTGCCTGGGTGTGTCTTACTGGTTAGAAAACTGGATCTTCTATGGAGGTCAACATTCTAAGTGAGATGTTCAGCTCCATTGTGTTCTTTAAGAGTCACCATATGTGCACATTTAGGCCCAGCTCTTCCCTTTGCTACTATGAACTCCTGCTGGCTATTTACCTCCTCAGAGTGGTACTCTCTCATTCATAGATAATGAGGGTGCCACCCATCTGCTATGGTTATTATAAACACAAGGAAGATATTGTATGTAAATGTATGATTTTAGGCTAGGTACCTTCCTATTGCAGGAGGCTGACTTGTGGATGATGTTATGTTCAGCAGCATCTCTGTCCTCTTCCACACCGCGGTGACAACTAAAACTAGCGACGCACTTTCCACATATCTGTGGGAGGCACAGTCTCCTCACATTGAGAGAAATTAACTTGTTCTTGGCTGACAGCTGGTGCCAGATGCTAAATATGTAAGTGAGGCCATCTGAGACCAGCAGTCAGTCAGTTCCCTGGCAGAATTACACTGTGTTCACATTCATTCTGCCTTCCTGCTGTCCTTGCCATGTTCCTTCTTCCACTTCGGGTGGATCCATTGCTTCTCCAGTTACTTTTCCATGCCTCCCTCTTATTGTATCAATGCCATTACCCTATTTCTTGCCTCTCTTAAGAGCTCCTCCTCCTCTCTCATGATCCCCTATCTGAGACCATGACCTAAACCCCACATATATAAATATATACACATAAATACACACATACATATGTCTATAAATTATATAAATGTAAAGATACACGTGTGTGTGCGTTAAATATTTAAGTCTAGGCTCTACCTAATCAGAAAAAAAGATGAAGCATTTGTCTTTTTGAGCCTGGCTTATTTCATTTAACACTGTAATTTCTAGTTCTAGTCATTTTCCTGCAAATCTCATGATTTCTGTTTTCGTTTTGGCTGCATAAAATTCCACTGCATATACATATCACATTTTCTTTACCCATTACTCTGTTCACTGATATTTCAGTTGGCTCTAGGAACAGTACAACAAACACAGATGTGCATGTACATTTGTGGTATGCGCCTGTCAAGTCCTTCAAGTATATACCCAAAAGTCGTGTGGCTGGGTCACGTGATAATTCTGCTTTTAGTTTTTTAATGAATTACCATTCTGATTTCTACAGTGACCACACAGCTTTCTATCCCCAAGTGTGATGAGCATGAGTTCTTCTTTCTCCACATCCTGACCAGTGTTTGTTGTCTATTTTTTTTCCTCTTGTGATAGCCATTCTGAGAGGAAGAACTGGAGTCTCAAAGCACTTTTAATTGAATTTCTTTGGTGTCCAAGGATGATGAACACTTTTTAAAGAACTTATTTATTATTGCATTTCTTCTTTGGAGAACTGTCTATTTAGTTCATTAGTTATAAGATGGTTTGGGTTTTTGGAGTTCAATTTATGCAGCTCTTTATGTAACCGAGATATTAATAATCCTGTCTGGTGTGTAGTTGGCCAAGACCTTTTTCCCACTCTGTCAGATGGCTGCTGATTGTTTCCTTTGCTGAGAACTGACAAATGGGACCTTTGAGTCTCACGTAGTCTCACTTGTCAGTTCTCAGCATTATTTCCTGAGGAAGCGCTGATTTTGGAGAAATCTTCTCATACACCCCAGGAACCATTTCCTTTGGAAAGCGAAGAGCCTTTTAGAAAGCCGGACGAGGATCTTAGAGTCAAGGCTGAGCAAAGAGCTGAGAGAAAACACGAAGGCCTTGGGCGAGGGAAGAGTTGGCCTGCAGTCAGTGAATATTTATTTTCCTTAGGGTTGGAATTCTGATGAGTGACCATTTGGATTTTAGCATTACTCAATCTGTGACCCACATTCCCTATTATTTCATTATGAGTAGGATAATGTTTTGTAGATGAGTTTTCTTTATCCAAATGTTGAATGAAGATTAAAGGTTGCTGGTCAAGAGTTTCTCTCCTGAAAACCCTACTTAAGGAACTTCATACCCATTGAGACCTGAGACAGCCTGTACATTCTAGACTTTTGAGTTTGGCACTGTCATTTCTGAGGTACCAGCAATCAAACTGGTTCCCCAAAACCCATTAAAGTCCCCTTCCAACCATATATCTGGCCTGGGTAATCCATGGATATTACAAAATAACTATGTATGTATGAACTAAGGTCACAAAGAGATGCTTGAGATGTTCCCTTGCTAGTTATAGTCCTTATTCTGAGGAAATTCAGCATGTACAAAGAAAAAACCACACAGCTTTACTGGGAGGTGTGTGAATTGAGGACCATAGCTTCTGGACCATACTCATAGATAATAAAATCAATTTGAATGTAGACCTTCCAGCAGCATTCAAATCTACAGATGGCCACACTTTGGATATTTTGTATAACATCACCAGAGACTCTGAGACAAGGACTTCTAACTGACTCCTTGAATCATGATACTTAGAACTGTGAGAGATCACAAATGTTTGCTGCTCTCTCAGGTGGTCAAGTACTAGAACATCCTATTACACAGTAGGTGATTGAAACCCTTAAGGTGTAACTTTGCAGATGTTAGTTTGGAACAGACAGGATTTAGATACTGAAGGCATATTAGTAAACTGTAATAAGAAAGAAGCACCAATCAATCATTTAATGGCCACATGTTGTTCCTACACTCATGTGCATGCCCCATTTCCAGCGAGCTGTTGTTTCTTTTCCCATCCAGAAGTGGAATATTTTTGCATGCTCTCAAATCAGGACATCACAGTGACTCATTCTGAAATACAAATAGCAGAAGCACAGCAATGTGACTTCTGAAGGTCAGCCTTGTCCTCACGAAATGCTGCCCTGGGGTACCAGTGATGGAAAGCCAGCCTTGTCTCCTCTAAGATGCCAGACTGAGTGAAGAACTGAGGCACCCAGCTGAGAACCAACACCAGCAGTCAGACTTGTGAATGGAGTCCTCTAAGGACTTTAGAGCCAGGGTTCTAGTTGAATGAAGCTGCATGAGTTATTCCAGGCTAAGCTTATCAACAGGACCCCCTAGGCCAACTGTGAAGTTAGTGGCGCTTGTTTGGGATCCTAAATTAAACTGCAAAAAAAGAACTGAGACTGTATTTTTTTAATACAAAATTAGCACAGAACATAGTTTTCCACTGTTTTTTGGTGGTCTGGTTCTGCTCCCCTGCCTGTTGCAGAATGATCTGTCTGTTATTATGACCCATAGCTTCTAAGAAGGGAATAGAGGCAGGAAACAGGAACAGGCCAGGAACAGAAGAGACCTCAGATGGCTGTGAGCAGGAGGAGAACAGACTCTCCAAAGGCAGCTTCAGGGAGACAGCTCATTTAATCAGGGGTTGGGGGGAACAAAGCTACTTGAACCTTTGGTGTGGGGTAGGGGCTTTCAGGGTGAGTCTATATCTTTGGCCTGGGCCAAGGTGCAAGGGATTCCTTATTTGTATAAGGAGAAATTCCAGGTGCTGCTGGCCATGACCTTATAAGGAGAAAGGAAGTTTAACCTGTCTACTAGGCAACCTGACCTCCTCTGGGGGTGGGGCAAAGGTGGGAGCAAAGGGCTCCATGCACTGAGACTTGCAGGGAGTAGGGATCCTACTCCTGCCAATCTCAGGATGAGATTTCTGGGGTTTGGATAGGCCTGACTCCGCTCTTGCTCTGGCTGGCTCTCTCTGGTCCCACAGTTTTTCAACAATGGTAAAATAATTAAAAAATAATAATTGGTGACTTCTTGGAGTGTTATAATGGCAGATATTCCTTAAAGCCAGGTAGACATTTCTTTGGGAAAAGAACTGTTAGTAACCAGCAGGCTCTTCCACAGGCCTGGCTAGTACAAACCGAAACTATTTACACTACCTCCCTCCTTTCTTCTCCTCTTTCCTTTCTCCTTTTATGGCTTTCGCAAGCCTCGTGTACTTGCTTTATAATAACAATGTGTGTACAACTTTTAAAAATATCCAAATGAACTTAAAGGCTCCTGTGTTCTAAGCATATGTCTATGGCTGAGCTACATTCTCAGCCCTTTGTTATAAATTTTAAAGAAAAGGATTGATCAATATCAACATTTAAAATCCTTGACTTAACAAAGAATATTTGAATTTCATTTTCTTCTCTTTCATACAAAATTTTATACAGGGGTTAAGGAAGAATCATCATATGTTGCTAGTTTCCCACAAAACTCCAAACTATGGGGAGAATAGGCAAGGTGTTTACGTCTTCATTTTGTAGGAGAGGGAGAACCAATAATATAATTGCATCCAGTCATCGATGCACAGTTAAGGGTTTTATACCCATCCACCCAGGCTTTGAATTCTGTTTCCTTCCCACTGTAGTATGGGAGGTGTCCCTCCAGATTTAACATCAGTGCTTTGAATGAGCCCAGTGTACAGCAAGCTGTAATTCATCTGGTGGGAACCACATGCCAAGAGAGTGTTGGCTTTAGCAAGTGGTTACTGAGTAACATGGCTGTCTGGGCAGCCGACTGGTGGTGGGAGATCCTTGTTTTACCTCTGTCTGGGGAGGCAAATAAACAGTGCTTTAAACTCTGTTGACACATGTAACCTAGGTGACACAAGATTCTGACAAGAGGAGAGTCACTGGGGTCCAGTTACCTGGCTGGGGTAAATGTTCCACTCGATGTGGAATTCCTCCGAGTGGAGCGATGTGGTTGATTAAATTATGAGCATCTTTTTAAGGATATAAACCAGGAGGACTGGCAGCTCAGACAGTTGCAGAGGTGAGTGGCTGCTTTAAAAGATTCTGAGTCAGGTTTAGGGGGAATGGAGTGTGCAGACCAGAGCAAATCATCTCATGTTCTGAAAATGAAAAATAAAACCCATCTATAACTTCTTCCTTCTGCTGTTCTGCCAGACACATATCACATGTCTATTTATGTATAATTGATTTCCTAATGGCCTTATGCCAGTTCCTGGACACCAAGGACACCAATCTTCCCATGAATCATTTCCTAGAAAGGAGAACATGGTATACAAAGACAGACAGCCAGTTAGCAATGGTGTGTCCAAAGGCTAATCAGTAGTTCTCCCGAGTCTCAATAACTTTATTTGTACAGTGTTAAGGCCATGCACTTTATAGACTCTTGCAAACAATAAGACATTCAACAAAATGTTCAGGATGCAACTATCACAAATTGAACGTTAAATGAACTTGTAAAAACCTAACAGCCTTGAAACAGGAACTAAGCTGCGTGCCAGTGGATGAACCAATACTTACCAAGGGCCAATCCTGTGTGAAGTGCTCTGTCAGACAGTCATCACATGCGTTTGTCATGAAACTCCCAAGATGGTGTATTTCCCAAAGTACATTTCAGAGACGATTAACACAAACAGGACCATTAGGTCCATTTTACCACTTGATTTGTATAGAAGAGGAGGGGCAGAGAGGGATACAGTGAGAGACAAAGAGAGGGTCTAGCCCAGCCTAGCCTGAAACTCATTTTACATCTAAATCTGGCCTCTCACTTGAAGCAACCCTCTTACCTCAACCTCTAGCGTCCTTGGAGTGTAGATGTGCACCTCCATGCCTGACTTTCTCTTAAGGACAATCAAATTATATGTGTACATATGAACTGAGGATAGCCTTCTGCTTCTGGTCCTCCTCCCTATACCTCCTGAGTTCTGGACTACCCTTGCAGTAGTACACATGCAGCTGTGGGGTGATTCAAAGGAGGGCAAGAGTGGCTGGCATCTCCAATTAGAGTCAGTGATCCTGCCTCAACTTCTTCCATGAGGGAACATTAAGAAGCCAAATCTTGAGGGTCAAGTGACCAAAAATGCAAGTAGAAATTTTATTTGAGAGAAAAGACATGAATGCCTCATCTGAAAAGGTGACTCAAGCTTGTTGGCAGTTGAGTTAATTGCCTAACACTGGAACCCCCAAGAAGACTTTCTCATGGTCACTATATTAACAACAATGAAAACTTTGACAGCATTTTTCCAAGGATGTGGCAAAGGAACTTCTCATAGCCATTGGGAGAGTAGAATGAACCTATCGTCTTTAAAGAGTGGTTTGGCATTGCTCAGATCGGTAATGTTTATGACTCAGCCACTCTGAGTCTTTAGCATTTCCTTAGATGATCTCCCGCCTGGTGACACGTGGTAGCAGGATTCATTGCAAAGAAGTTCGGAATATCAACAACAGAAAAAAAGCAAATGTCCCTCTGTAGTAGGTAGATAAGTTAATTACAGAATAGTCTAAGGCAACATATCCTCCAACAATGAAGACCAATCAAGCAGAGCTTCACCATTCGCATAAACAAATCTAAGCAAAAACAATAACATTCAGTGAAAAGAACAAACCACATTGGAATACACTCTGGGTGTATAATTTACATAAGGACAAACAAGAAAACATAAATGTGCAGAGATAAAGCAATAAAGAAGAAAGTGATGTGTATAAGTCTAGTTTCGATGATTTCTCTAGACGGGAGGGCAACAGACAGAGGTATGCTATCACAAATGCACTACTGTATATACAACCACATATATGTAGTCATTTCAAAAAAGATGATCCAACCAAGCAAATAATATTCCTTCCCATCCCACCAAAATGCCAATGTTTTTAACGAAAGTGAGTTTTATAATACCAGGTGATTTATACAAAGACCTGTATATACCCAAAAGGTAACACATAGTTTACACATACGTATGCATACTTAAGAATATATTTAAAATTCATTAGCTTGTTTCAAGAAGGGAAACACAATTTTATTGGGAGAGAAAATAGAGTAGGGCAAAAAATTTGCTTGCTTAAATTAATTCTTTTAAACAATGTCAGGCTGCTAATTCATACCCAACATTGTCCTTAAAAACTTTCAATGAGGTAGAAGTGGCAGAAACCTGTTGTACAGACCAGATCCAGTTCCACCTCTTCAAGCCAGTTTATTTTGGAGAGTTTATGGAAGCCAGTAGAAATATTCCTTATTGCAAAATAATCCGAGCTATTTTGACAAGAAGCTATTTGTTTCTGAAGGCTTAGGGAAACAACAGCCCTCAGGAATTGGAGGGAGACGCTGCTGACGAAGCGTGTGTTGCACATGACTGGGGCATTTCTACGCCTCATTCCAATCCTCCAAACTCCTCCTATTTATCCTCATCCTGTCAGGACTGAGGAGAAGGGAAGAGCACATGTCCCAATTCCCAGGCTAATGTTACACAATTGATCATACAAAATGGTGTCCCCTGCCAAGTCAGACAGGAGACAGGCCTATTGGCTGACCTGCTTGAACCAGAACTGAGTGCTCATCGCAGACATTGCACTGTATCCTCAGGCTTCTCTTAGGTATACTGTGGCTCCAGTCAGGAAAAAAAATGGAGAAGAATGGTCCATACTACAGGATACTACCTAACCTAAATATCTGGTATAAGATACCTTGACAGGGAAGGATTTGAATAACAGGAGGATTCCTGGGAGACCAAGGAAGTCGATAGCATCCCTAGTTGATGGGGTTAACTTAGAGAAAAGAGAGATGGCATTCTTGTTGTTTCTGAGATGTACACAGCAGATTTAAGACCTGAGATAGATGGATATACAGATGACAGACAGATACAAGGTACATAAATGATTGATAGATGGGGTGAGTGGAGATGACTTTGTAACCAAGTAAGGGAACAAGAGTATGCAAGACTTTTTCCATTTTTTTCTCTAAAACTAAAAAAAAAAAATCACAACCAGATAAACAGATCTGTGAAAATGATGAAAACCAAAGCTTCAGATTACCCCCTCTCTTACCCTACCCCCAAGAATTTGCAGTCCACTTTCACGTACAGACCTCCTACACACATGCAGGAGAACCTCTGTATCTAGAGATCACTAAGAATGAAGCATTCTGAGAAAAGACAGGTCGGTCGGCCTGACAGAGTAAGCCTCAGTGTTGGACAACCCCAGTCTTCCATTTGCTACTTCCCCACCCTCCGCAGTTTAGCCACAGTTCTGATGGGCAGCTCAGAGTCACCTGTGTTAGCCAGAGTCCCTGATCTTCAGCTTCTTCTTAGTTTAATTCCTAGGAGGCAAGCATACCCTGGGGTGGTGTCATATCCCTGGTCCTTTTGCTTACACAGACTTGATTTCTAGAGACCAGTACTTACAATCCACACCCTTTGGCTTTTTCTAAGCAGTCAAACCCTGCCCTCATTGTATGCCATGTGTTTGGGAATATTGGAAGGACCAAAGAATGAAGCTCCCTACCTCAAATCTAAGGAGACGATGACTGATAGAATCGGTAGTTTCAGACTTTCTGGCCCCTCTCTTCAATGCAGAGATACCTCCGAGGCTCCCTTCTACACAGGACCTCTCAATCTCAGAAGGGGTAATCCCTAGGGACTAGAATGGTAATTTACCCACTAACGAGTATTCTCTTGGCTTTGTTCTCCCAGAATTAAGTCTCTGCTTTTGGGAACACTTATTTCCTCTTAAAGGACCTTTATCCTATCTTAGGCTTGGGAGTCTAGTCTAAGCTACGACAGTGCCCAGGACAGTCTTCATCAGGGAGTGGAGCAAGGACCAAGGCAGATAGAGCCTACTGATTACGTGCCCGGTCTTCACTTACCAGGGAGCTAATTCCGAGAGGTATTCTCCACACATCTCCTGTCCTGGAGAGTCCTGCCTGGCAGTCTGACCCTTCACTTCACTTCCACTTTTTTCTTCCCCCTTCACACACCACACGCCATCACTTCTGTTTCTCAGGATCGGTTTCAACAAAACTACCGGCAACCAAGTCTCTGACCCAGTCTTTTGTTTCCTAGGCAACTCAAACTCAGACTCAAAGTTTGAGGGAATGGAGGTGAGAAATGAGTCTGAAAAACAGCTTCGGCTGAGAGGTAAGGAAAAGGTCAGAGGGTAGGACAAGCAGTTAGGAGCCAAGTCAGGGAGGCAGGACTGGCTTGGACATTTTCAAGGGGTGATGTGGTATAGGTTAATACTCACGGAAGGTTCTAGGTGTTGAGTTCCAAGAGAGAATACCAGAAAGGAAGCATTGTTTCCTTGCTTTATATGAATAAACTGGCACACAGACATGTGTAATGTCATTACAGGGTCTTTGCACCTGGAGGCTGAGGGTCACCAGCTACTCTACGTATCACCTCCTGCCTCCCAAACTACCTGGCTCCTTTTGGTTTGTACCATTTTCTTACTGAGTATTTCAGTCTTGCTTTATTGTGTTTGACTACTTTCTACTTGCTTAACCACCAAGTACAGTCTTTCTCCCTCTTGGGATACTGCTTGGGATGCTGGCTGTTTTCAGTCAGGTCCATACATGCTAAGGGACAGGGTTTGTGACATTATCCTTAAGTCGTTCTTGCCTAAAGACTGATGAGGATCCCAGGGACAGTAGCTGTGTCACCTGAGGGCATTGCAACCTTCATCTGGTGGCCTGTTCTTTCCTGCCCTCCCTGTGGCTAGCTTTTCACCAAATAAATGGTTCTGAAGACAGGACTGTCCCTCTCTAATGAGGAGCAGAGTCAAGAAGCTGACTAGGAGGAAATGCAAACTAGTCAGGCCAGCCTCCTGGGATGCTAGGCAGGTGTTCATGGGAGGTCAGCAGGAGCCTGTGCAGGATGTGAGAGTAGCCATGGTTATTGTTAACACAGAATGGGATCTTTAACAAGCCACAGTTCTCTCCCCATTGGGGAGTGTCTCTGCACAGGATCCTTTTGTTCTTCTTACCAACTGGCACACTGAGGAGGGTAGGCCTTATTGCTAGTGACTGCACTCAGGCTTCGAAGCTCAACTCGACTGCAGCATCCTGCTTTTCATCACCCCTAAGCTCTGCTCAGTCTGCCTGCTCAGTGAAGCATGTGCTTAGGGAAGGCTTACTCCTCGGGGAACCACAGGGGCTTTCCCTGAACATTCACTCATTGTTAGGGGCTTCCTCCACCATCCGCCTTTCCACATGACTGGATCTTGTCCATGCTCTGGGAGATATTCCGCAATGACTTGCTGGAAAGCAGTCATAGCTGTACCGCAGGATGGGTGTTCAGTGATGTGTTCATTGAACTGAGAGAGGTTGTCAAGAAGAGAACAGAGGACCTCTAACGCCCTCTGGGTGAGGGAGGGGGAGGGCTGCTGTAGGCTGACACTCTTTATGACCTTCCTCATCCTTCTGGACTTCAACTTGCCGGCTGCAAAATTCAGATAATCGTAGCGAGCATTTGCATGAAGCTGTGCCTCACGCAGGAACACTGCCCCAGCTCACTTGGATTTTGCAATCCCTGACTCTATTGAATAAGCGTTTCATTCCATTCCCTAGTACCTCTTGCCTGGATGAAGGCAAAAGCCTCTTGGTCCATCACATTGCCTTCTATCTGCTTCTAATTTTTTTCCTCACTTCTGCCAGAGTCTCATTTCCAAATTAAAAGACCGAGTTTAGCTTCCCAGGAATGTCAAGGGAAAAAGCTCTAAACGGACAGTGCATGCATAGTCTTTGAATTACCTGAGCTCTTGGCCATCTTCCAGTTTAGCTTCCACCTATTTGTCCCATGGTAGTACCCTTTGCTCTTCAATGTGCCCTGCCTTTGAATAAATTACTCTTCACATCTGGTCTTTACCACCTTTATGGACTTGGGCACTCGATGATATGCTGAGCTCCAATTCTATTTCTTAAGTGAGACTAAGGTAATAATTCCTAATGAAGAGTATAAAGTGCTCAGGTGCAGTGTGGAGTCATGAAAGATGGTTAAGCGTCTTATCCTTTTGCTAAATTCTTGTCTATTCTGTAAAAGCCAAGCCAGTGAGGACTCCTCTATAAGGCTCTTACATGTCCCTGGTAGAGGAGCTGGCTCATTCTTCCAGTCTTATTCCGAGTTGGTGCAATGCTGTGTCTATCACCTTGTATTCCTAGTGTCTACGTGTTTGTCTTGCCCATCAGCCCTGACCTCCTTGAGGAAATGTGTTGTATTTATCTCCTCAGCCCTGTGACTAGCATAAGGCCTGTCTTAGGGTAGGTGCCCAGTGCATGCTAAATGAATGAACAAATGACTGTTTTCACTCTCGGGTAGAGAGGACTTTCATTAAAAAGCCAACGGAAGGAAACGGTCAGAATGTGTGGGCTTGTTTAGTCTGCTCTGCCCGATTAACGAGGCACACCCACACGCTCCATTCCTCTGCTCCACTGCCGTGCTAGAGCAAATGTCAGAAGGTTATGTGGTATCCTGTCTCCCTTATCTACATGGGTGTGATGTGGCCAGGGCGGCCTCCACGCACCTTAACAAAACAGACAGGCTAGCTCTAGTCACTGGGAATGCTACAAAACACTAATTTAACATTTATCCCTAAGAAGTCTGCAGGGGTACAGAAAATAATTGAAGCTCGTCAAACAGACCTATGAAATGTTGTCTATGTATTGGCTCAAACTGGAGGGCATGGCAGGACACAAAAGAATAGACATATAAGGGAAGAGTGGCCTTTGAGCTGTGTTTTCATGGGTGGAGAGGGGTGGCCTGGACTGTAGAGATAACATTTCAAAGTGATTTGGTTGGTTAAAATAATTGCTGAGCTTCATGATAATAATGATGATGATGATGATGATGATGATAATGATGATGATGACAAACTAAAGTGTGTAAATTTCCATCTTATAGGTTGAAAAGATAGCAGGAGCTAAAGGAGAAAAGTCTTTGATCCTCTCTAGAACACTTGTAAAGGTAAATACCACATATGTGATAATACCCATATCCACTCTGAGTGGATAAATAGAAAAATGATGGTCAATGGTGGATATCTACTTATTTGGCTTTCTGTAGCTCTTCTGCCATTTGAGCCCAGCTCTGTGCTGTGGGTTAGGGAACTCTAAGGCAACACCCGACAACTGGGCTTTCTGGGCATACATTTGTTTAGTGAATGTGGATGCAGACATCATTGGATAGTCAAAGGAGAGTGGGGAAGGAGATCTAGGCATTTATTTCTATGACCTTAGACTACTGTACTGTGAACTGACTAAATGCTGCCCTCCATTGAGCACAATTCTTCCATGAATCCTATCTGTCAGGTTCCAAGCAGAGCTCCTCAGGAACAATTGCCAGTCTTGTGAGCTGGCCAGGTTCTGACTCCCCGATAGCACATGCTGTCCTATCCTACATGACCCAGTGTCAGCTTGCTTTTCACTTGTTCACAACTTTGTAGGAGTCTGTCCATCCATTTTCTAGTGTATCATCACTAGGACCCCATTGTCAGAAATCCCAATGGTTCCTGAGTGATCAGGCAGAGCAAATGAAAGCTTGAGATTAGTGTCACGAGCTTAGTAACTGGCTGAGTTTGTTTTCAAGTCTGAGTCTTGTGAGGTCGGCTTCTATGTTGGCTTTGAGACTCAGTGTTGACAATGCAGTAGAGCTCTTAGTCTGACATTTAAATAATGGAGTTCAAGTCCTCACTTATCACTGGACCCCCTCCCAGCTCTCAATAGTAACATGGTGACTTTTTATTATTTATGAAAGCTTAGGTCTTATAGCTTAAGCTTGTTCCCAACTAGCTTGTAGAACTTAATGAACCTGTTCTACACTATTCCATGTTTGCCACATAGCCTGCTATCTGCCACCATGTCTCTGCTCATCTGATTTCCTCCAAGTCTCAACTCTTCCCACAGTTCCTATCTCTGCCCGGAAGTCCCACCTTTCCTCTCCTGCCCTGCGATGGGCCATCCACTCCTTGTTAAACCAATCAGAAGGTGAGGGAGAAGAATGCTTACAAAATATGATACAGGTGCTGAACAATTGGAATAGCAATACCAAAGTCCAGCTGGCACTATGTTCTCAGCCAGCATGGAAATCAACATTTGAACAGTACAAAGACAACCTTTACACAATGCACAAGACGATTATCCCAACACTCACTCCAGCATGAGCTAGCCAGACAACCACAGAAAACAAGATTTACTTCCACAATCCTTTCGCTATTGTTTTGGAAGAAAATATTGGGTTGTGGTCCAAAATAACACTTATTTTTTGTTCATCTCTGGCAACTGTGATTAATATAAGATCAGATTTATCTCAGATCTACAGGTGACTGCCTAAAGCTTAGAAAATTCTTTTGGTTAATGTTTAAATATAATATCCAGATAATGTTTAAATACATTATCAATTTTTAATAACAATAGATAAAAGTGGTGTATCTCTAATATATCAAGAAATTAATTTTACTGGCCATAATGACAATAATGAATGACCCATTGGTGGTAGTAGTTATAGCAATGGGGATGATGATGATAATGGCGGTGGTGGTGGTGATAACAGTGATGGTGATGACGGTGACGGTGACAGAGAGTAATGTTATATGGATGTTATATTAGTACATTTGGGCTGCCAGAACAAATCTCTCTCTCTCTCTCTCTCTCTCTCTCTCTCTCTCTCTCTCTCTCTCTTTCTCTCTGTCTCTCTCTGTTTCTCTCTCTCTCATATACACATATATGTTGGTTTAAATAATATCAGTTTACCTTCTCACCATTGTAAAGGTTGGAAATTCTAGATCATTTTGCTAGCAAGGCTAATTCATCTGTCATCTGCAGATGCTATCTCCTGGCTAATCTTTATGCAGCCCTTTCTTAGTGTTCACCATTGAAGGAGGCATGGAAGAGGCTGAAAGGTAAGGAGTGGAAAGATAGGAAGAGAGGGAGGGCTTTCTCTGGGATCTATTCTCTGAAAGACACTGATCTGCTCTGATTAGGGCTCCACTCTTGAGACCTTAGTTAACCTTAGTTACTTCCTTAGGTTCTGCACCTCCAAATACATCTTCTTGGGGATTAGAGTTTTTTTTTTTCCTTTTTTAATTTTATTGGATATTTTATGTATTTACATTTCAAATGTTATTCCCTTTCCCAGTTCCCCCCTTTCCCATCCCTTCTCCCCTTCTTCTATGAGGATGCTCCTCCTCCACCCACCCACCCACCTCACCCCCTTGGTATTCCCCTACACTGGGGAATCGAGCCTTCACAGGACCAAGGGCTTCTTCTCCTATTGATGCCAGACAAGTCCATCCTCTGCTACATATGAGCCTGGAGCCATGGGTCCCACTAACTCTTTGGTTGGTGGTTTAGTCCCTGGGAGTTTCAGAGGGTCTAGTTGGTTGATATTGTTGTTCTTCCTATGGGTTGTAAATCCCTTCAGCTCCTTCAGTCTTTTCTCTAACTTCTCCATTGGGGTCCCCTTGTTCAGTCCACTGCTTAGCTGTAAGCATCCTCATGTGCTTCAGTAGGGCTCCGGCAGAGTCTCTCAGGAGACATTCGTATCAGGCTCCTGTCAGCAAGCACTTCATGGCATCAGCAATAGTGTCTGGGTTTGGTGGCTGCATATGGGATGGATCCCTAGTGGGGCAGTCTCTTGATGGCCTTTCCTTCAGTCTCTGCTCCATTTTTTGTCCCTGTATTTCCTTTAGATAGGAACAATTCTGGGTTAAAATTTTAAGAATGGAGGGTGGCCCCATCCCTCAACTGGGGGCTTGCTTAACCTCTGGATATAGTCTCTACAGGTTCTCCCTCCCCTTTGTTGGGCATTTCAGCTAATCTCATCCCTGTTGGGTCATGGGAGCCTCTAGCTTTTCTGACATCTGGTACTTCCCGGTGGATAGTTCCCCCCATTCCCAATCCCCCTTTGTTACACACCTCTGTTCAAATTCCTGACTCTCTGTATACCATCCCTGTCTCCTCTCATACCTAATCCTGCCCCCTTTTCCCCTCCTCCTCCTTTCGTCCTCCCAAGTTCCTCCCTCCCTCTACCTCCTGTGAGTATTTTGTTCCCCCTTCTAAGAAGGACTGAAGCATCCACATTTTGGTCTTCCTTCTTCTTGAGCTTCATATGATCTGTGAATTGTATCTTGGGTATTCTGAGATTTTGGGCTAATATCCACTTAGCATTGAGTGCATACCATGTGTGTTCTTTTGCGACCGGATTACCTAACTCAGGATATTTTCAAGTTCCATTCATTTGCCTAAGAATTTCATGAAGTCATCATCTTTAATAGCTGAGTAGTACTCTATTGTATAAATGAACCACATTTTCAATATTCATTCCTCTGTTGAAGGGCATCTGGGTTCTTTCCAGCTTCTGGCTATTATAAATAAGGCTGCTATGAGATTCCACCTCACACCAGACACAATGCCTAAGATCAAAAACTCAGGTGACAGCAGATGCTGGCGAGGATGTGGAAAAAGAGGAACACTTCTCCACTGTTGGTGGGATTGTAAGCTGGTACAACTTCTCTGGAAATCAGTCTGGCAGTTCCTCAGAAAATTGGACACACTGTAGAGGGCCCAACTCTACCACTCCCAGGCATATACCCAAAACATGCTCCAACATATAACAAGGACACATGCTCCACTATGTTCATAACAGCCTTATTTATAATAGCCAGAAGCTGGGATTAGAGTTTTTATATATGAGTTTGACGAGAGTACAAATTTTTAACCTACAACAAATATTATCTACATATCAAGGTTTATGTCAAACACTTAAATGTGCTATTTCATTTAGTGCCTACAAAATATATGAATTTGGAATCTTTCCAATTTTGCAAATAAAAATATACTAAAACTAACAACGTCCCTAAGATCACATAGCTAGTAAGCTTTGGTGCTGAGATTCCAACCTACATGACTTATTTTCAAAATGTTATCTTTAATCACAGCAACACTTTTTATGGGTGGTGTGTCACCTTACACATGGGAGGCAATCATGAGCCAAGAGGTCAAGTAGTTTTCACAATGCCACATAGTCAGTAGATGGAAGATGCAGGGTGGGGCTTTGAACTTTGGTTTCTGATGCCAAAGCCCATCCTTAAATACAGTCAATCATGTTTTTGCTTGTTGCTTTTAAAAAGATCTTTCAGGTTCATTTGTAGTTTACCAGTGGGAGTTATTACATCTATTTAAACATGAAAGAAATTGATTTCAAAAAGTTAACAGCTTGATGATTTTTGAATGCACACATAGATGTGGTGTTTCAAATTTTTATTTCCCATGCAGAAAACATATTGTGCTTAATAATAATTCATTCATCCATAATTCTATTTAGAGAGCCTTGCATAATAAACTTGCTCATACACTCAACATTAATTTAGCTTTTAGTACATCAAGGGTTAACAAAATTTTCCATAAAAGGCAAGATGACAAATATTGTAGGATTGTAGACTGCATAGATTTACCATTATAGTGCAAAACCAGCCAAAATTATATGGAAATGACCAGAAGTAGCGTTCTGTCAATACAATTTTTGTTTAATGTTTATTTACAAAACATTAGTTACAAAAAACATTAGTCTGTGGGCTGTCACTCACCAACTCTTGTACTATGTGCCATAAAAATAGTGTTTGGTTTTGGAAACAAGATGATCTCAAGAAATCGACAAATAAACTTACAGCAAACCAATTGCCAAGTAAGATGTGATTGTCCTGGTACCCTGAAGGAAGCCTCCACAGAGTCCGAAGGGGTCATGGAAGAAAGACTAGGAATTTCTTCAAGTGTGAAAAGGTGAGACTGGAGAGGCCTCCCGTGGAGGAGGCAAGAAGCCGCTCTTGGTGGTGGTGGTGGGGGGAGAGTATCTGGAGAGCTGCCTGAGTACAAAGCCTCTGAGGCAGAGAACCCTCCTAGAGGATGGGGGAGGGGCTCACAGCCCAAGCCTTCATTATTGATTAGCCTGCTTAGTCCCTTTGTGGTATGAGGGTACGTAACATGATAAGTCTAAGCATTTATTTTCTTACTGAAAACATCAAGTCAATATTTCCTTCCTATGGCCATTGTGAGGCCCAAGCAACACAGTAGATGTTTAGCCTGGCACCTGACATACAGTAAGGGCTTAATGAATGGTGGAAATGAAGATTTTTGTTTTAGAAAGCTTAATACATAGTCAGGATGGAGAAGAAAGAAGAGAGGTGGGAAGGATTGGAGGACTCATTCAATGCCAGCATGAAGGACAAAGACAAGACCATTCCAATGTGTGAGATGTCCGGAGACATCAGCATGGGACAGGGTGGGGGGGGGCAAACACACATAAATTTGGAGCATCATTAGATGTAGAGAAGTGTCCAGGCTGGAATATGACCAAGAGAGGTCCAGCAGCACATGGACGCTGTTAGGTACTCATCAGCTAGTAATTGGTGAAGTGAAGGCACTGATTATAATATTCCCAAGAATTCAATAGGAGGGAAGCAGAAAAGGAAGAGAGATACAGAGGTGGCTTTCCCTTCCCCCATACCTGGCAGAGATGAAACACCCAGGGAAAATGGACTCTCCAGAGGAACCAGATGGCAAGTGACTGAGAGAAGCTCAAAGGAATTTACCTTAATAGGAGAAGCCTACTGACCTAGTCCTGGACCTTCAGAGGGTAGATCAGGTGCTGATGACAACACTGAAGTCTGGGATTTTTGCAAGCAGAGTTTTCAGGTACTTATTTGATAGACTTGCTTCTCTTTGCAGCTTCAGCCAGTTCGTGTACTAAGAAAAGAAGGGGGTGAGAGATCATGAAAATGGCCAAAGCACTCCCTAACAATGGGTTCAAATGAGCTTGGCGATCATACATTCATAATGGCAGCAACCCACCCAATTGTGTCATTCCCTTTAATGGTGCTCAGCAAAGAGAGACACAAGAGAGTTGTACTGATACGAGGCAAGGTAGAGAGACAGAATACAGAGTGGAAGGAAGAAGTTGTTGACAACAAATGCCTAAAGTGATGGACCACAGAGTTCAGTGGGTAGTCGAGGAAAGGAAGCAGAAACGGAATGCTCAATGGGGCAAGCCTGAAGAGCCAGCAGCCCTTGACAGGCGTGTGGAGGGAATGAGAAGAAAACCGAGCTGTAGGCAGTTGGCATCAGGGAACTGCCTATTAGAATGTAAAGAATAAATGTGAGACAGTAAGTTCCATGTAATAACCATAAAATATCATTAAATTGGAGCTATGGAAGACATTCATGGGAATTTGAAGTAAGAAATAAATAAGGCAGTTTATATCTGGGTGCTAATTTACACATTTACAAAAGCCCTTTCACATGATACCACAGCCTATGATGAGGATAGGGCAGAAATTACATCAATTATTATTTTTATTTACTCAAGACAATTGGGGCTTGAAGATACTTAGAGTATTTCCCTGTTTTATTAAATACGAATCTTTTCTCATACAGTATAATCTGGATACATTTTTCTTTCCCTTTCTTCCTCCCAGTTTCTCCCCACCTCATCACCCATCCAGATCGAATCTCTTGTCTCTTGTTAAAAAAGGACAGGCTTCTAGGACATAGCAACAGAATGTAACAAAATAAAATATAATAAGAGAAAACCATTGTGTCAAAGATAGGCAAGCCAAGCCAACAGAAAAATAAAAGGACCTCAACGGAAGGCACAAGAATCAGAGGCCCACTCATTTACACATTTGAGAGTCCCATAAAAGTACTAAATTGAAATATACAGTAAGTACATAAGCAGAGGGTCTGTGGCAGACCCATGCATGCCCTATGATTGCTACTTCAGTCTCTGTGAGTTCATTTGAGCTTTGCTCAGTTGTTCTAGAAGGCCTTGTTTTCCTGGTGTCCTCCCTCCCCTCTGTCTACCCAACTCCTTCTGGCTCCTTTGCCTCAGGGATCCTTGAGTTTTGAGGATTCGATGGAGACATCTTCATAAGTAAAATCTTAACAGCCTGGTGAAGTGATAGAAATTCGAACTGGGATCAACTTATTAGCATCTGGACCAAAGGTGAAAGAAACTCCATTATTTCTATTAGCTGAGACATTCTAGTGTTTTCTAGACAATTACGTTCTAGATGGACTTGGTTTGGCAAAACAAAATTTGTCAACAATCACTCCCTAGGGGAGATGATGGATTTGGGATCATGGAAGTTCCTTACCCACAAGGAAAACATTCCCTACTTGCCCAGTCACACCTGGTCATTTCCCCCTGATTAGGTGATGGGGTTCCCTGGCTCTCTCAGCAGCAGCAGACTCCTGGAAGTCCTGCTTTTCATTACTGCTATGGGCTGGATTCTCCCCTGAGCTCTCTAGGCCTCTTGGCCTGGGTGAAGATGGATGAGATCAGACCCAGGAGCTGTGGGGAGAGGAGGAGGGTCCGGGAAGCAGGCACGGAGACAGCTAATTCATCCAAATGGCATAGCAGAGGTGGGACCATGGCCCTCCTGAACAGGGCAAGGGGGAGAGATACCCTTCCAGTTCCCTCTCAGGTTTCTCCTTTCCTTCTTTTGCTGTGTGTTGGCCTATCCTGGTCCCAACCTGGGTGTCGAATTCCACCTCACCTCCTGGTTGTATGCTGGTTCCTGAACCAGATCCCACATCTTGGCCTATAAAAGTTATTAACTCCTTCCGCTCTCCCCACTTTCTAGTTCAGCAGGAAATACTGCTCCAGGCAGGTCATCACGTTGCTTATGGAGTCTCCTGTATTCCTGCTGCTATTTTGCTTCATGGTCTTGTCTTTATCACTTTCTCTAGAGTTCCTTCTCTCATCTATGGGATCAGCTTGTAGAACTGCTTATAATCAGCAAACAGGTACCTCTGTAAGCACAACTCAGCATCCCAGCAGTACAACCATAGTCTTCTGTGTTAACGTCTCAAAGGTATGTGAAGATTCAGGAGCATTAACATCATTTTACTTGCCTGTAGAACAATGGTTCTTAAACTATATTGCCAATATTGTCAGCCTAATTACTCAGGAGTTTATTGAAGCACAGATTGCTTTGTCTCCACCCCGTTTCTGATGTGGTGGATCTCCAAGTCTGTTGTTGGATGTTGTAATCCTGGGGCCAACCCTAGAACCACTGTGGTGGTGCTTAATTGCCTAGAACTGGACAGGGTTTACTTGAAACAGTGTCATCTGAATGACTAGCTAGCTGACATAAATACATAGGCACCAGACATTTTTGTTAGTTGTTATTGCGTGTGACTGTGTCTGTGGGGGGGGCAGGCAAGGTGTGGGAGGCTGTGTTCCATGGCGTCTGAGTAGAGGTCAGACGACAACCTTGCAGAGATGATTCTCTCATTCCATCTTCAGCTGGGTTCCAGGAACTCAACTCACGTTATAAAGCTATGAGGCAAGAGCCTTTATACACCAGGCCTCATACCTCCTCACTAATGAGGGTCAGAGAAGTGTTTGCGAGGAAAACTTGTATATCTATCTGGTCTTTGAAAATGAGTCAGTCAATAAGTAGAGAATGTTATTGTTTTAAAATTTATATCTAACTCATATGGCGAGAGGGAAAGGGTGTGAGCTTTGGAATCAGATGTAACCCAAGTTTAATTCTGGTTCTGTAGTTCAGGTGCTAAATGAAGTTGGACCAGTGATTAAACCCCTCGACTTCACTTTATACACCAAATTCACTGCTTTTTTTTCTAACTCACAATAGACAATCAAGATTATATTTGAAGGGATAGAGAGATGGGTCAGTGGGTAAAATCATGGCTGTGCAGGCATGGAGAACTAAATTCAAATTCCCAGCACTTATGGAAAAGGTCCAATGGGGCCAAGAATGCCCAGCACTGGTAGGTAGAGTTAGGGGATAGCAAGTGAGAGACCTTGTCTCAAGGAATAAGGGGACAGTAAGAGAGCAGGACACTCTAGGCTCTCTTCTGGCCTCTATACACACCCATGCATAGGCATGCACAACCACACACACAAGGCTTCATGAGCAACACACGCATGCGTGCGCGCGTGCGCACACACACACACAAAGAGAGAGAGAGAGAGAGAGAGAGAGAGAGAGAGAGAGAGAGAGGCAGTACTAGTTTTAGAAAGGTATTTAGAGAGAGGTATTATTTGAATGGGCTTGGCAATAAACAAATATACAAATATAAGTAATAATTCCATTTCTGCTTTTCAAATGTACTTTAAGTAGCTAGCAAGTAAATTCTAAATGAGCTTTGGAAGATGACTACTTTAAGAAGGATTACTGAACTCTCAAATCTATCATTCATGACCCTGATACGGTAAGAGACACGGTTGGCTTCTCTTTCTTTCACTTAATAAAGCTCAGCCCTTGTTAGTGGAGAGGAGAGGGAGGGGGAAGTTTATCTGTAAACACTGTTGGTTTCTGCCCTTTTGACTGATTTGCTCTCTGCCTTGTGACTCTTCAGTCCCCGAGGCTGCTGCTCCCCTCTCTCAGATGAGGAAGCGAACAACTGCAGTTGGGGGTCCCCATTGGAGCCCAGGGAAAGAACCTGTCAGCAATCCCTGTAGTTTAGTGGGCTGGTTTGTCTTTGCAGTGTTGATCATCAGGGTGGGACTTGTTCCTTCTCCTGTTTAGTGAGTCATTCAGATGCCACTGCAGGAATCCACAATTTTGTTATTATTGCTTTGTTCATTATGTCCCAAGACACCAAGGCCTTTTTGAATAAGAGCACTGCAGATCTTTTAGGTTTCTTCGGAGCCTCTGTCTACCTCACTTGTGCAGGGTGAATTTCTGCATTCCTAAGTGTAGGCTAACATACTTATTAATACATAAGGCACAACTATTCTTTCCATTTAATATGGCATAACTGGGAGGAGCCTAATTTCAAAGACATTGCTCAGTTCTTTGTGTTTTGTCTTTTCATCTCTACCGAGAGAATCATACCACAGTATTTAAGAATGGATGTGCTGATTAAAATGCTATTTGTGAAAAGTCTTGTTAAGAAGCAGGCCTTTCGGGTTGGGGATTTAGCTCAGTGGTAGAGCGCTTGCCTAGCAAGCGCAAGGTCCTGGGTTCGGTCCCCAGCTCCGGAAAAAAAAAAAAAAGAAAAAAAAAAAAGAAGCAGGCCTTTCACTTATTCTTTGGCAGATTTTTTTAGAGATTATAACATAGACTAAATTTGGGGAAATAAAGGATATCGATTATATCCCCATTGTGTCCCACTTCGTGATCGCGCTGTGATTGGCAAACCTGTTATACAAGGAAGCATATGATGCCAAGTCCAAACTTGAAAGCCTGTACCAGTGTGGTGCTACTCCTTCTGGTCTCAGAGTTGGTGGAAACAGTACCAGCATCTCAATAGTAGGCATATGCAGATGTGTGTGTGTGTGTGTGTGTGTGTGTGTGTGTGTGTGTGTGTGTGTGTGTGTGTGCCTGTGAATGGGTGTTTAAAGGACATGAGAGTAAAGCATCTTGTCACTTACAAAGATAAAATCATTTGAAAATAACTATAATATTAACTATTAAAATATTTTATCTATGTCTTAGACTCAATCTCGAGTACCACCCAAAAACTAAAGAGGAATCGATAAAAACGTATCTTTTCTTTTATAGAACTTGGGTCATCTTAGAGTTAGAGAAAAAAAAAGAGAGGAAAAAAACCAATGAACTTTCATCATAGTTTTTGAAGAGGAACTTTCTTTACCTCTGAAAGGCAGATGCAAATGGTGCTTGGTTGAACGGCAAAATTCCTTTTGACTCCAAGAACCAGAAGGAGGGATCTGGAGAGTTGTGCAGGTCTCTAGAGGCTCTTAAAACAGGGAGCCTAATCTGAGCAGGAGGGCTACAGAATGACCAACATGGCAACATAACAGATGCCTTGCTGTATGCAGAGCATGAAAAAAAAGTCCTTACACACTGCAGATGCCATATTTTTTAATTGCTAAGAAACTCTACCCTGTTTTCTGTGAGTCACATAATTAATATGTGACGGCAGCATATTTGGTTGGGCAGATATGGTATTTAACCTCTGAGTACACACAGAGTCCTGTCACTGTGGAGCCAGGAACAGGAGCAGAGGGATTGCTGAACACATCTGAACCTTCTGAGCTGTGGGTTTTTCCACGGTGGAGTGGGAATGTGATCCATCGCTGAATGTTTACCTTCTGTGCCCACGGAATCCTAGACCTTCCCATCTGGGAAGGACCTAACAGACTAGCAACTCCAATTCCTTCAGACATGCACCAGCGAGGGTAAAAGTGAGCTGGCACCTAACATGGGTGGCCATTGGGTTGAGTTACAGCATTTAATCTTTAACATCGTCCTAGGAGACAGATATTTTCATCACCCCCTCCACGGCAGAAATTTCAGCTAAGAGTAGAGAGGCTCAGGATCAGGCATGGCGGCACACATGACTGCAACCCTAGTACTCAGGAGGGAGGCTGGTGTAGAAAGATTACAAGTTGAAGGACAGTGTGGTTTAAATAAGAAGTTTCGGGCTAGCCATGGCTACCCTGATGATATGCTCTTTCCCCTCTCCAACCCCTTCTTGCTTAGGATCACACTCTTGCCTTTGTATAGTCAAGAGTCAAAGGTAAGTAGAAAAAGCTATGGGTTTGGCAAATTATAACAGTCTCCTGAAAGCACATTTGAAGCCATTGGCAATGGGGATAGAACCTCTTTAAAAGTGATCGTTATTTCTCTTACTTCATAGATTAGTAACCCATGGCTTAGGAAAATTTAAAATATTCCTCTAAATGCATAAAAATACTATAAGTGATAAGTCAGTGCTACAGTGTAATGAGGATGATGACATCAACTCATACAGAAGACTTACAGTGTGCCGGGCCTGGTGCTAGCTTGGGGGTTCATATATATTAGCTCAATATAATCCTAAACCTAACACGATAGGTAATTCTCTACTGCCAAGTTGTTAAGAGGGAAGCCAAGTTTAAACAATAGAGAGTTCAGATAATCTGTCTAGGGTCATGACACTAATGATTAGATGAAATTGAGCCATTGGGTGGACTCCAGGGTCAACACTTAACCATCTGCTCTCCCACTCCAACTTCTGTCAGTCAATAAACCCTTTGTCTCCCATGATCCTCTTCTTTAGACATGCAGACATTCACACTACTGCAGAATGAAAATTCTGTTTAGTTGTTGGTTTGCTCTGCTTTATTTTCAGTTTCAAATTTTACCATGAGTGTAAAGGCTGAAGAAAATTATGAGCAGGGATTGGGCCTTTCAGGAAACTCTGATCCTTAATAAATTAAATAATTTATTAACGCTAATTCATGGTGTTCCAACACAGACACTGTGCAAAGACTCTTGGGAGAAGAAATGTATCGGAAGACGTAGGACATGGTTACTGCTTTAAAATTACATCTGCCTAGTCACAGACAGATGTCCTTGCTAACTCACAATAAAATAAGCAGAGTGATATAGAAAAAGGCAAAACGTCATAGTAGTTCAATATCAAGATCACCTAACTTTGGGCTTGAAATTTGGAAAAACATCAGCTTGAAGACTCAGGATAATGTCTCTTCTATTTACTTTTGAGGCTGTAGCTACTATATTGGTGGCTAGGAAGGAAGCTGATTGCTGGCAGTGGCTAACTGCATCCTTCTAGAATGAGTGAAGACAGGGGACCCACAAAACCTGTCCCTTCTACAAGCTAAAATTCTCCCAGTTCTGAGTCTCTGGTTGCAGCATGGTCCCATGTATACACATTACAATTCTAAATGTCCATTTTGATAACACAAAGTTAATAACATTTGGGATAATTCTTATTTGTACCAGGTGAAGAAGACCAAGAAAAACCAACGCCACTGTATCAGGAAAAGGCCACAGCAAGCTGACAGTTTTAATAGACATCTGCAAAACCTTGCAGCTACACAGGCTCCAGAATTCAGAAACGTTGGGATTCACAATACTGTACTATAAAACGCCACAGAGTCCAGGGAGAACTCCATAACGAAGTGAATTTCTTATTTTTCTGATGGCCATGTTTGAATTGTCACAGTAAGTGGTATGTATAAAGACAGAAGATTGCCTCGTAAACAGGGCAAGGTTTTGTCACAGGGAGTCATAAGCAAAAGAACAAACCACAATCGCCCTTTCACAGGTCTTCAGAACTTAGTGAGTTTTACACTTGCAGGTAGGGATCTTCATTCATGGTAGAAACCCCATGAACAAAACAGCAGGAGCAGGAGCCACTTTACAAATCCTCAACTCCAAAATTACATTCCACCACCGTCACAAAACCTTTTAGTTTTGTTATTGTCGTTAACTAAAGGACAGGTGCAAACATTCTTTAACTCCACTGCCACTTCCTCCCAGTGGACTGATGGCTGACAACTCTCGAGCATTTTTATTCTTGCTTGTTTGTTCTACTTCACTCCTTATCTAGTTTAACCTAGACAGATCGCTGATTCTATGATGTTCCTGCCAGCACCCCAAATCCTCTTTTGCCTGCTCTCAGAGCCAGTTGGCCACCTTGTGTCCTGGATTAACTCCCTACCTCCTGCTTTCTGCCCCTCTGCACCACAGGAGCTGAATGTCCCCATGGTAGGTGAGTTGGTGAAGGAAAACTGCCCCCTCCTTCTCCCTCTATTTCTCCCTTCTTCCTCTTTCTTTTCTTCCATCCTCCATCTCTCTCTCCTCTCTTTCCCTTCCTCTTTCCTACCTCCCACTCTCACACACTCCCTCTCTTCTTCTGTCCCTTCTTCCCTCCCTCTCTCTTGCTCCTTCCATCTATCTATCAATCATCTATCTATCAGTCATCTATCTATCATCTATCTATCTATCTATCTATCTATCTATCTATCATCTATCTATCTATCTATCATCTATCTATCATCTATCCATCATCTATCTATCATCTATCTATCAATCATCTATCCATCATCTATCTATCTATCTATCTATCTATCTATCTATCATCTACCTATCTATCATCTATCTATCATCTATCTATCTATCATCTATCTATCTATCAATCATCTATCCATCATCTATCTATCTATCATCTATCTATCATCTATCTATCTATCATCTATCTATCATCATCTATCTATCATCTATCTATCATCATCTATCAATCATCTATCATCTATCATCATCTATCTATCTATCATCTATCTATCATCTATCTATCTATCAATCATCTATCTATCTATCATCCATCTATCTATCTATCTATCTATCTATCTATCTATCTATCTATCTATCTATCTATCTATCTATTTCTGGCCTTCGGAAGCAAATGCTAAGTAGTTAACGTCAACTCAAGATAAATGAGACTTTCACCTATGATTAAACAGAAAGGCACAGATATAAAGGAAAAGCCCATTAGTGGGGCTGAACTTCTTGTTTTACTGCTTGCCACCCCTCCCGAATCAAACCTAGCACAGATCCCAACGGTCTCACTTATCCTTTGGATTCCCCTGAGCGTACCCGGTTCTCTCAATTTCTGCTGCCTTCACCCTAGCTCAGGCTGTGTTATACATGCTCAGCCTTTCCTTAGCCTCCCGGCCATGCTGTGTCTGCTTAACCTTTAAGCATGTGGATCTGCACTCAGTCCCTCATGTTTGAGAGCACCTCAAGTACCTCACATCCCCTCAGCGATAAAGGTAGAAGTCCTTCGTCACCTGATTGATGATCTCTGTGTATATACTCTGCTTTCATTTAACCACGCTCTCTCCTTTGCTATGTTTGCCTGTCGACATGCAGACCTAGTAAGGCTGATTCCTCAGGGAACATCCCCTAAATCCATAGGCTTAGGGAGGCTTATCCGCTATTGACACACTAAGACAGCAGGGTTTGCTTTCTAAGGCTTTGGTGTCCAACTCTTTGGCTGTTAGTATAACCATTTGGTGAAGTCTGTCCTTCTCCATGTGGCAGAAGAGCAAATCAAATCTTCTCAGGTGGGCTGCTTCTCTTGTTATTGTATCCCTGGCAACGGACAGACAGCGCTGTATATGCTCGAAGGAGTCCACGTGTTGAATGTGTGCAGTGGTGAAGAGTCCCTGGCAAACAGCAAACACCACAGAAGCAGCAAACACATCCATGCTGCTGCTGTTATTGTAGTTCCCTAGTATTAGAAATGTCCCCTCACATAACGTGCTTTGCTGATACTCTGCCACTCAGGTGAATTTCCTGCCTAACCTAGAGCAATGCATCTCTGCATTGACTGCCTACCCAACAAGCAATCGCATGTGGGATAGGCCTCATGTACACAGATTACTAAAAGAAAAAAAGTTTCCCTCGTACATATAAGCGAGGGTGGTGAAATGATTTGGTGTTAATTTTTGTAAGTGTAGGCATCTTAGTTCAGTGTTAGGACCACTTTAAAACACTCTTCTGTAATAAAAACCGCCACGGTAGCTCTGACTGGAAACCAGTTTGCTACAAATATAACCGATCCCCAGTTCCCGTGTTAAACAATCATATGTTTTGTTTCTTTCCAGGATTTCTTAATTTACTATATTTAAAAGTTATACAACATGAAGTAAACTTTTAAAAATTAAAAATATTCTAAGAAATACTAAAATAATTCTGGATGGATTTCATATCATTGTGTCTTTTTTATACTTTCTAAAATCTCAAAGAACCTAACGTCCTTTAACAGCATAAGAGTCTGAAAATACAATCTTTTTTAGATTTTTAAATTTTTACCATGCATAAGGGTTTGTCTCACATGAATGCTTGCACACCACATCACATCTTTGACTGCGGTTCGTGGGGGTAAGAAGACAGCATCAGATCTCGTGAAACTGGAGGTACAGACGGTTGTGAGCCTCCGTGTGGAAGCTGGGAATAGAGCCCAGGTCCTCTGGAAGAGCAGCAAATAGTCACAGCCACTGAGCCACCTTTCCAGCTCCTGTCGAACTCTGAATATTTTATTTACAATATCATGTTATAATTATATGAAAAGTGTATATAGCAGAAACAAACTGAAAAAGAAATATGAAATCATTTTAAAAGGATTACAAACTCTTGAGAGATTTCACCATGACTGTGTTGCATTTGCTTCAATTTTGTTTCAATTCAATCAATTTCATCCTTGTCTGCAGGGAGCTTAGAAAGACACCTGAGCACCGAGTGGACGATGGTGATAGATGTCCAGCTGGGTGGACTTTAATACAGGTTATAGGATTTGGAAAAACCAAGTTTCCACTTTTAAAGAATTCCAGTGTGCTAATTGTCACTTGCTTCAATAATTATAGAATGAAAAATGACTCTGGAGCCAGGAAGTCACATACCACAGTACATAAAATGTGTGATTTCTATTGTACTTCATGTGTTCTAATACAACACACACACACACACACACACACACACACACACACACACACACAGCCCTTAAAGGACTGAACGATGAAATAAATACAAGCTTAAAAAATTACTTGGATTAGGAAAATAAAATTAATCATTTTTTTTATTAACTTGAGTATTTCTTATATACATTTCAAGTGTTATTCCCTTTCCTGGTTTCCGGACAAACATCACCCTCCCCCCTCCCCTTCCTTATGGGTGTTCCCCTCCCAAACCTCCCCCCATTGCCACCCTCCCCGCATAGTCTAGTTCACTGGGGGTTCAGTCTTAGCAGGACCCAGGGCTTCCCCTTCCACTGGTGCTCTTACTAGGATATTCATTGCTACCTATGGGGACAGAGTCCAGGGTCAGTCCATGTATAGTCTTTAGGTAGTGGCTTAGTCCCTGGAAGCTCTGGTTGCTTGACATTGTTGTACTTTTGGGGTCTCGAGCACCTTCAAGCTCTTCTAGTTCTTTCTCTGATTCCTTCAACGGGGGACCTATTCTCAGTTCAGTGGTTTGCTGCTGGCATTCGCCTCTGTATTTGCTGTATTCTGGCTGTGTCTCTCAGGAGCGATCTACATCCGGCTCCTGTCGGTCTGCACTTCTTTGCTTCATCCATCTTGTCTAATTGGGTGGCTGTATATGTATGGGCCACCTGTGGGGCAGGCTCTGAATGGGTGTTCCTTCAGTCTCTGTTTTAATCTTTGCCTCTCCCTTCCCTGCCAAGGGTATTCTTTTTCCTCATTTAAAGAAGGAGTGAAGCATTCACATTTTGATCATCCGTCTTGAGTTTCCTTTGTTCTAGGGATCTAGGGTAATTCAAGCATTTGGGCTAATAGCCACTTATCAATGAGTGCATACCATGTATGTCTTTCTGTGAGTGGGTTAGCTCACTCAGGATGATATTTTCCAGTTCCAACCATTTGCCTACGAATTTCATAAACTCGTTGTTTTTGATAGCTGAGTAATATTCCATTGTGTAGATGTACCACATTTTCTGTATCCATTCCTCTGTTGAAGGGCATCTGGGTTCTTTCCAGTTTCTGGCTATTATAAATAAGGCTGCGATGAACATAGTGGAGCACGTGTCTCTTTTATATGTTGAGGCATCTTTTGGGTATATGCCCAAGAGAGGTATGGCTGGATCCTCAGGCAGTTCAATGTCCAATTTTCTGAGGAAACTCCAGACTGATTTCCAGAATGGTTTTACCAGTCTGCAATCCCACCAACAATGGAGGAGTGTTCCTCTTTCTCCACATCCTCGCCAGCATCTGCTGTCACCTGAGTTTTTGATCTTAGCCATTCTCACTGGTGTGAGGTGAAATCTCAGGGTTGTTTTGATTTGCATTTCCCTTATGACTAAAGATGTTGAACATTTCTTTAGGTGTTTCTCAGCCATTCGGCATTCCTCAGCTGTGAATTCTTTGTTTAGCTCTGAACCCCATTTTTTAATAGGGTTATTTGTTTCCCTGCGGTCTAACTTCTTGAGTTCTTTGTATATTTTGGATATAAGGCCTCTATCTGTTATAGGATTGGTAAAGATCTTTTCCCAATCTGTTGGTTGCCGTTTTGTCCTAACCACAGTGTCCTTTGCCTTACAGAAGCTTTGCAGTTTTATGAGATCCCATTTGTCGATTCTTGATCTTAGAGCATAAGCCATTGGTGTTTTGTTCAGGAAATTTTTTCCAGTGCCCATGTGTTCCAGATGCTTCCCTAGTTTTTCTTCTATTAGTTTGAGTGTGTCTGGTTTGATGTGGAGGTCCTTGATCCACTTGGACTTAAGCTTTGTACAGGGTGATAAGCATGGATCGATCTGCATTCTTCTACATGTTGCCCTCCAGTTGAACCAGCACCATTTGCTGAAAATGCTATCTTTTTTCCATTGGATGGTTTTGGCTCCTTTGTCAAAAATCAAGTGACCATAGGTGTGTGGGTTCATTTCTGGGTCTTCAATTCTATTCCATTGGTCTATCTGTCTGTCTCTGTACCAATACCATGCAGTTTTTATCACTATTGCTCTGTAATACTGCTTGAGTTCAGGGATAGTGATTCCCCCTGAAGTCCTCTTATTGTTGAGGATAGCTTTAGCTATCCTGGGTTTTTTGTTATTCCAGATGAATTTGCAAATTGTTCTGTCTAACTCTTTGAAGAATTGGATTGGTATTTTGATGGGGATTGCATTGAATCTGTAGATTGCTTTTGGTAAAATGGCCATTTTTACTATATTAATCCTGCCAATCCATGAGCATGGGAGATCTTTCCATCTTCTGAGGTCTTCTTCAATTTCTTTCCTCAGTGTCTTGAAGTTCTTATTGTACAGATCTTTTACTTGCTTGGTTAAAGTCACACCGAGGTACTTTATATTATTTGGGTCTATTATGAAGGGTGTCGTTTCCCTAATTTCTTTCTCGGCTTGTTTCTCTTTTGTATAGAGGAAGGCAACTGATTTATTTGAGTTAATTTTATACCCAGCCACTTTGCTGAAGTTGTTTATCAGCTTTAGTAGTTCTCTGGTGGAACTTTTGGGATCACTTAAATATACTATCATGTCGTCTGCAAATAGTGATATTTTGACCTCTTCTTTTCCGATCTGTATCCCCTTGATCTCCTTTTGTTGTCTGATTGCTCTGGCTAGAACTTCAAGAACTATATTGAATAAGTAGGGAGAGAGTGGGCAGCCTTGTCTAGTCCCTGATTTTAGTGGGATTGCTTCAAGTTTCTCTCCATTTAGTTTAATGTTAGCAACTGGTTTGCTGTATATGGCTTTTACTATGTTTAGGTATGGGCCTTGAATACCTATTCTTTCCAGGACTTTTATCATGAAGGGGTGTTGAATTTTGTCAAATGCTTTCTCAGCATCTAATGAAATGATCATGTGGTTCTGTTCTTTCAGTTTGTTTATATGATGGATCACGTTGATGGTTTTCCTTATATTAAACCATCCCTGCATGCCTGGGATGAAGCCTACTTGATCATGGTGGATGATTGTTTTGATGTGCTCTTGAATTCGGTTTGCCAGAATTTTATTGAGTATTTTTGCGTCGATATTCATAAGGGAAATTGGTCTGAAGTTCTCTTTCTTTGTTGGGTCTTTGTGTGGTTTAGGTATAAGAGTAATTGTGGCTTCATAGAAGGAATTCGGTAGGGCTCCATCTGTTTCAATTTTGTGGAATAGTTTGGATAATATTGGTATAAGGTCTTCTATGAAGGTTTGATAGAATTCTGCACTAAACCCGTCTGGACCTGGGCTCTTTTTGGTTGGGAGACCTTTAATGACTGCTTCTATTTCCTTAGGAGTTATGGGGTTGTTTAACTGGTTTATCTGTTCCTGATTTAACTTCGATACCTGGTATCTGTCTAGGAAATTGTCCATTTCCTGAAGATTTTCAAGTTTTGTTGAATATAGGTTTTTATAGTAAGATCTGATGATTTTTTGAATTTCCTCTGAATCTGTAGTTATGTCTCCCTTTTCATTTCTGATTTTGTTAATTTGGACGCACTCTCTGTGTCCTCTCGTTAGTCTGGCTAAGGGTTTATCTATCTTGTTGATTTTCTCAAAGAACCAACTTTTGGTTCTGTTGATTCTTTCTATGGTCCTTTTTGTTTCTACTTGGTTGATTTCAGCTCTGAGTTTGATTATTTCCTGCCTTCTACTCCTCCTGGGTGTATTTGCTTCTTTTTGTTCTAGAGCTTTTAGGTGTGCTGTCAAGCTGCTGACATATGCTCTTTCCTGTGTCTTTCTGCAGGCACTCAGCGCTATGAATTTTCTTCTTAGCACAGCTTTCATTGTGTCCCATAAGTTTGGGTATGTTGTACCTTCATTTTCATTAAATTCTAAAAAGTTTTTAATTTCTTTCTTTATTTCTTCCTTGACCAGGTTATCATTGAGTAGAGCATTGTTCAATTTCCACGTATATGTGGGCATTCTTCCCTTATTGTTATTGAAGACCAGTTTTAGGCCGTGGTGGTCCGATAGCACGCATGGGATTATTTCTATCTTTCTGTACCTGTTGAGGCCCGTTTTTTGACCAATTATATGGTCAATTTTGGAGAAAGTACCATGAGGAGCTGAGAAGAAGGTATATCCTTTTGCTTTAGGATAGAATGTTCTATAAATATCCGTTAAGTCCATTTGGCTCATGACTTCTCTTAGTCTGTCTACATCTCTGTTTAATTTCTGTTTCCATGATCTGTCCATTGATGAGAGTGGGGTGTTGAAATCTCCCACTATTATTGTGTGAGGTGCAATGTGTGTTTTGAGCTTTAGTAAGGTTTCTTTTACATATGTAGGTGCCCTTGTATTTGGGGCATAGATATTTAGGATTGAGACTTCATCTTGGTGGATTTTTCCTTTGATGAATATGAAGTGTCCTTCCTTATCCTTTTTGATGACTTTTAGTTGAAAATTGATTTTATTTGATATTAGAATGGCTACTCCAGCTTTCTTCTTCTGACCATTTGCTTGGAAAATTGTTTTCCAGCCTTTCACTCTGAGGTAATGTCTGTCTTTGTCTCTGAGGTGTGTTTCCTGTAGGCAGCAGAATGCAGGGTCCTCGTTGCGTATCCAGTTTGTTAATCTATGTCTTTTTATTGGGGAGTTGAGGCCATTGATATTGAGAGATATTAAGGAATAGTGATTATTGCTTCCCGTTATATTCATATTTGGAAGTGAGGTTATGATTGTGTGCTTTCATTCTCTTTGTTTTGTTGCCAAGATGATTAGTTTCTTGCTTCTAGGGTATAGCTTGCCTCCTTATGTTGGGCTTTACCCTTTATTATCCTTTGTAGTGCTGGATTTGTAGGAAGATATTGTGTAAATTTGGTTTTGTCATGGAATATCTTGGTTTCTCCATCTATGTTAATTGAGAGTTTTGCAGGATACAGTAACCTGGGCTGGCATTTGTGTTCTCTTAGGGTCTGTATGACATCTGTCCAGGATCTTCTGGCCTTCATAGTTTCTGGCGAAAAGTCTGGTGTGATTCTGATAGGTCTCCCTTTATATGTTATTTGACCTTTTTCCCTTACTGCTTTTAATATTCTTTCTTTATTTTGTGCGTTTGGTGTTTTGACAATTATGTGACGGGAGGTGTTTCTTTTCTGGTCCAATCTATTTGGAGTTCTGTAGGCTTCTTGTATGCCTATGGGTATCTCTTTTTTTAGGTTAGGGAAGTTTTCTTCTATGATTTTGTTGAAGATATTTACTGGTCCTTTGAGCTGGGAGTCTTCACTCTCTTCTATACCTATTATCCTTAGGTTTGATCTTCTCATTGAGTCCTGGATTTCCTGTATGTTTTGGACCAGTAGCTTTTTCCGCTTTACATTATCTTTGACAGTTGAGTCAATGATTTCTATGGAATCTTCTGCTCCCGAGATTCTCTCTTCCATCTCTTGAATTCTGTTGGTGAAGCTTGTATCTACAGCTCCTTGTCTTTTCTTTTGATTTTCTATGTCCAGGGTTGTTTCCATGTGTTCTTTCTTGATTGCTTCTATTTCCATTTTTAATTCCTTCAACTGTTTGATTGTGTTTTCCTGGAATTCTTTCAGGGATATTTGCGATTCCTCTCTGTAGGCTTCTACTTGTTCTCTAAGGGAGTTCTTTATGTCTTTCTTGAAGTCCTCCAGCATCATGATCAAATATGATTTTGAAACTAGGTCTTGCTTTTCTGGTGTGTTTGGATATTCCATGTTTGCTTTGGTGGGAGAATTGGGCTCCGATGATGCCATGTAGTCTTGGTTTCTGTTGCTTGGGTTCCTGTGCTTGCCTCTCGCCATCAGATTATCTCTAGTGTTACTTTGTTCTGCTATTTCTGACTGTGGCTAGACTGTCCTATAACCTGTGTGTCAGGAGTGCTGTAGACCTGTTTTCCTGTTTTCTTTCAGCCAGTTATGGGGACAGAGTGTTCTGCTTTCGGGCGTGTAGTTTTTCCTCTCTACAGGTCTTCAGCTGTTCCTGTGGGCCTGTGTCTTGAGTTCACCAGGCAGGTTTCTTGCAGGGGAAAAATTGGTCCTACCTGTGGTTCCAAGGCTCAAGTTTGCTCGTGGGGTACTGCCTAAGTCCTCTCTGCTGTGGCAGCAACCGGGAAAATCTGTGCCGCTCCTTCCGGGAGCCTCCGTGCACCAGGGTTTCAGATGACGTTTGGTGTTTTCCTCTGGTGCCTGGATGTGCACAGAGTGCAGTCTCTTCTGGTTTCCCAGGCGTGTCCGCCTCTCTGAAGGTTCAGCTCTCCCTCCCACGGGATTTGGGTGCAGAGAACTGTTTATCCGGTCTGTTTCCTTCAGGTTCCGGCAGTGTCTCAGGCGCAGGGGTCCTGCCGCTCCCGGGCCCTCCCCTACGGGAACCCAGAGGCCTTATACAGTTGCCTCTTGGGCCAGGGATGTGGGCAGGGGTGGGCAGTGTTGGTGGTCTCCTCCGCTCTGCAGCCTCAGGAGTGCCCACCTGATCAGGCGGTGGGGTCTCTCTCCCACGGGGTTTGGGAGCAGAGAGCTGCTGCGGTCCGGGATCCGCCGGTGTGGGACTTCCGGTAATCATTAAGCTTTAAAACACACAAGTACCAGGATATTTTTTTTGAGAAGTCCACAAGGTAGATACTTGAAAATATCTTAAGTTTACAAAGTATTTTCTTTTAAATTAAAAAGTGTATATATGTGTGTGCAGGCAGGCATGCACTGTGTGTGTGTGTGTGTGTGTGTGTGTGTGTGTGAGTGTGTGTGTATGCAGGCATGCATGCACTGTGTGTGTATGCACCTTGTGTGTTGATGCGTGCTATGTATGTGTTTGTGAACATGCTGAGGCCCATGTGCTAGGTGCGGGGAGAATATGCTGTGTGAAATGGTTTATAGTATGTTTGTTGTTGTGTACTATATGCATTGGTGTGTGTGTGTGTGTGTGTGTGTGTGTGTGTGTGTGTGTGAGAGAGAGAGAGAGAGAGAGAGAGAGAGTAACCTGTGAATCTAGCTCTGTCCTTGCATCTTTATGTGGGATCTGGATATCAAATTCAGGCATTTACAGCACAAACCTTTGCACTCTGAGCCATCTCACTGGCCCATTGACTATAATTTTGCATATCATATTATCATATTGTTTCACATATAGGTAAAGGACAAGTTATAAATCACTATATAACTGGTTGTATTCTTTCCCTGTGGTTATGTGATTCCTATTTGAATTTAAGGGTTGACTAATAATCCATTTCATCAAGGAAGTAACTTCTCTTACATGTCACTTTATTCCCTCTAGCATCTACTAGCATTTTTAACTCATTTGAGCATTCATTATCTCCTTTACTAATGCCTGAAACAATTATACGTATCAGTATCTAAGACCCTAATCTTCTTAATGAGATTACCTTAGTTTTCTGTAACTCTTTCTCCTCCCTTTGTCCTTAAGTCTATCTTATTCCTTACCTCTTCAATTATTCTTGTCACTGATAGACTTTTTATTTCTTTCATCTATTTCTATAGCTCAAACCATTTTCCTGCCCATGACTGTGGTTCTTCTGCAAAACAGACTGACTGCCTTTCCTGGCTACTCTGATGAGTGTCCTTGAACTCTTGACCTCTGCTTAGCTGCACCCATCCAAGTTCTGCAAGCTTGGGTGGAGTTGAAACAGGTTTGATTGAACAAGGACACTGTAAGCATTGAGAAATAAGACGTTTTTTAAATGTTTTTAAAATATGGTCTTTTGTCCCAGATTTTTAAAAAAATCTATATACCTAAGTAAAACTTTCCACATTCAGTTGTTGTAAGACTAAATAAAGTTATGTGCACTAACATCTGGTCTCTTCTCGTCCTACCATCTAGTGGGGTCTACCTAGTGGCGTCTCTACTCTCTTTTTGTCATGACTAGCATGTATTTGTTTTTGTTTTGCTCAAATTTGGAATACTAATTCTATAAAATGTTTAATATTTTGTTTTCAAAAGCATTTTGTTTTATGTACAATACAATTTACTTATTAGATATCACAGTGATGGAGTGATTTGATACATTTTTCAGCACAATGGAAAAGCACCACTTGTAAGTGATTCAATGAGACAAATGTATTTGGTGACTCCTCATGTCCAATTCTTACTGCACTAACAGGGGATAGACTCCAAAAGCAAGCCCAGCTATTGTAATCACTTCCTTGAAGGCAGAACACATGGTGAATTATTTTATGATGTAAAAATAATGTTTTGGCTACTTCAGTACATAGAACACTGAATTCATATATTTCACCATTTGTGGGGAGAGAAATGGCAGAATTGAAACTAGGAAAAAAAGTTCTTCCCGTTTCATGACTCGGGTTCTGCCTATACAGTTTTCTCATCAACTAATGTCACACTTTCTTGGTTCCTTTACTTTTTTAAGTTTTACTCCCATTTACACACACACACACACACACACACACACACACACACACACAAACACACACACACAAACACACACACACACAGAGAAAGAGAGAGAGAGAGAGAGAGAGATACACTACAGGCTATGATTTTGGTATGAAAGATAACGTGACTTTTTTCTAAGTTTGAGCCACCTAGCTTAATATATTTCCCAGGTCCATCCATTTTCTTGCAAATTTTACAACTTCATTTTTCTAAATAATATTCCATTGTGTATGTGTACCAAAATTGCATTATATTACACCACTTCTGGGCATATACATATCCTACCATAGCGGTATTTGTATTAATTGATACTCTGTATATGATTGCTAGGATTTGGAACCAGCCTACAAATCCACCAACAAATGACAAATTCTATAGATTGCTAATGAGCATTGCTTAAAGATCTTATAGCAAGTAATGTTGGAAGACACTGGGGTTAAGTTACATTAAAAAGACATCTTGGAGCCTTGAATATACTGTGATTCTCTTGTGGAATGTTACAGCAAATTTTGACAACAGATGTCTGCTCCTCGTGGAATGTTTGAAAGACACTTGGATTATGGGATCGTGTTGCCTATTTGATTTCTCTTTACATATCTACTCTTTAAAATTCTCCAAATTAAGCTCCTATTTTATTGACTGATATCCCAAGATAAATTGTTTTTGTAAAAATCTCTTGCAACTCTATCCTCAAATAAATCATGATTTCTCAATACCATGCAAACCAAATAGAATAGGAAAGTAATTTGAATGCTGTCAGTGACAAAAGATGGCCACTTGGGAACCATAACTTTAATTTTCAACTTGGTATGTTTAGCAAAAACAGTTTTATTTGTCTCAGTTAATTTCTTATAGCTTAAAACTTATAAAGTTGGTCATATACTATGCGAAAAAGGGAGCTGATCTTTTATCTGTAGCACACTGAAGTGCACTACTTTTGCAAGAAATAGAATCTAAGGAAAACACAAAAGATGAACTATGTAAATGTTCTCGAGTCCAAACAGAGGCAGTAGATTGTAGAGTGGCTGAGGGAAGCAAATGGAGGGTGCTCCCTGGCTTCCAGAATTATACTTGGAATGCACCACAGCGACCAACAGGCACCTCATGTTTAGAACCCTGAGAGAACTTTTATCTTCTCTATTCCAGTTTGCTTTTCTGTTGCTCTGGTAAATACCATGTATAAAAGCAATTTGGGCAGGAAAGGATTTATTTGAATTACATGGAGGGAAGTTAAGACAGGAACTAAAGGCAGGAGCCTGAGGGCAGGAATGGAATCAGAACCCATAGAGGAGTGCTGCTTACTGGCTTCTTCCCCTGGCTCTCTTGATATCTCAAGACCACCTGCCTCACCTATGACATAATCTACAGGGGTCTGCCCTCCCCACATCAATCAGCAATGAGCAAATGAGCCTCATAAATACACTCACAGGCTAATCTGAGGGTGGCTAATCTCACGTGAGATTCCGTCTTCCCAGGGACGTCTAGATTTCTGTGAAATTGACAAAAACTAGCTATGACACTCTCCTAAATGAACCAAGTGAGAAGACGTGTGGCAACCAAAGCTACTGAAAAATTAGGGAGAAATCCTGAGAAGGAGAGAGTCAAATAACAAGAAGCCCTTAACTTAGTGTCTGAACTCAACTCAAGTTCTAGTGTTCTTTCAAATGATGCATTAGGAAGCAACCAGAAACCAGCTTGAAGGCCAAGAAACCTGACCTGGATAGAAGCTTTCATCCCTCATAGGAACCATAGTCTGTGATTCCATCTAGTCAAGTTAAAATCCCTGCTAAGAACCCCAATAATCAAGAAAACACAAACATAAATGGAAAATCACCTCCAACAAAAAAAAATACAAATATTCTTAGCAATGTAACAAAATAGGAATCTCTGAAATAGCACATATGAAAGGCATAGAATACAACCCCAAATAACCCAGAATACTATGAATTAGGAAAATGAGGACCTGTCTGCAAAGGAAAAGACAATCCACAGTGTCAGACCTTAGGATGACTCGGGGACTTAAATGATGAGATCAGAGCTTTATAGAAGGCATGGTAGTGGCCTAAAGAAAATTAGCTATGCTCACAATGAAGGGCAACAAATTCTCAATAGGGAAATTAAAATCTAAATATAAATTTTAGAGATTAAAATTTTTAACATCTGTCCTTTAAAAATAATCAGGTAGATAACAGCAGGATGGATAAGGGGAAGAAATCATGGAGAGTTCTGCAGACAGAGAGTTAGCAAGGAGAGCAAGGAACAATCCGGAGATGAGAAATACACATGGACCCAAAACTTGACAGAATATTAAAGTTGTGTGGGAATTCTCCACAGTTCAATCACATAGGTGGTGATAGTCCTGGAAGGAAAGGAGTGAGAGAAATAGATTATTTACAGAAATGATGACCTAAGACTTCTGATAGTGTTCTATTTCTGAAGGAAACAAACCAATTCAAGGAGATTAGTGAGTCCCAAAGATACTAACATTTGATAATTAACCACAAGTAGCACACAATAGTTCAACTCCTGAAAACCAGAGATAAAAGAAAAGCTGTAAGGGAAACCACAAGGAAAGTAAAACATTACGTTCTAGAAGGACTGATCGCCCCACTAGGAGTCTAGCAACCTGAGAACAAATGGGACAAGAACCTGTAAAGTCTTTTTTTTAAATTTAGAGAATACTTTATTAGTTTTTGTAATCAAACCCACGTAGATAAGACCTTACATATTTAATACAGTGTGTTACCCCTGTACAAATGGAAAAAACTTAAGTTCAACATTTTTAGACCAATATGGCTGTTAATTTCTGTACAGTGCCAACTCAACACAGTAAACGGGGATACTTTTTTCCAAAGTTGACAGCACAGCTAAAGTTTCAAAAATTTCAAATTATATATCTGTATATATATATTTATATTTATATAAAAAGACCAATAATAGCAGTGTGTTATGCATCAACAGCAGCAACAGCTTTTCCAGGTTCTGCAGTCATCTGAACAAAACTGTAGAGACATCCAGCACACTCCATTAAAAAAAAAAAAGTAAAAAAACAAAACCCGAGAAAACAGCACAGTTCTGTTACTCTTGTGGTACCTGGCACCATTTTTTTTTAAATTAGCTTCTCAATCATCATCTGGAAAGAAAACATTCTGAGCAACATCATTAAAAACAGCTCTGATAAAGCACGGTCACTACTACGTATCATAACGCAGGTACAAGCTATTTTACATCCACAGAGGTATGATACAGTACTGTCCTACATCTATAATACTAGAGGATACAATTTAAAAGGCATTATTTGAGACTTGATTCTACTTTTCCAGCAGAGGGCCCAAAGGATGGTGTGACACAGCTTTGTAAAGAAACATACTCTAGACAGGATTTCCTTTCATTAGTGGCACAGTTCTAAGGATTCATTCTCTCCATGAATGTCAACTAAAACCGTTATTAAAAAAATGAAATATCCCTAGAACAAAACCGTATAACCACCGGATTCACATGAAGATGACCTAGTGGAGACAAGCTGGACCTCACCTTACCAACAAGCTATCAAATCTGTTATGTTTAAACAGTGAGACCTCCAAGGAAGGAGATGCCAAGTAGTGCTTCAAAGCTTCAGACCACAATCAAACACAGCATCCTTTTCAACAGAAGCAGAAGCTCATCTGAATACGCTCAAGGATGCTGACATCAACATTTAATCATCTCCTCACTCATCCAGGAAGAAGGGGAGATCAGTTACTACTGTACTTTATTGTGTTCAACCAAATCACCATGTTACAAAAATAGCAAGCTGCCATAATAAAAAATAAGGCTCCTCTATCCAGCACCAGATAGCATCATTTTACTTTCAAGCCTAGAAATTGCACACTTGTATATAAACCAACCGAAGATGAGGATTGAGAGTTTATCTTGGTGGATTTTTCCTTTGATGAATATGAAGTGTCCTTCCTTATCTTTTTTGATGACTTTTAATTGAAAATTGATTTTATTTGATATTAGAATGGCTACTCCAGCTTGCTTCTTCTGACCATTTGCTTGGAAAGTTGTTTTCCAGCCTTTCACTCTGAGGTAGTGTCTGTCTTTGTCTCTGAGGTGTGTTTCCTGTAGGCAGCAGAATGCAGGGTCCTCATTGCGTATCCAGTTTGTTAATCTATGTCTTTTTATTGGGGAGTTGAGGCCATTGATGTTGAGAGATATTAAGGAATACTGATTATTGCTTCCTGTTATATTCATATTTGGATGTGAGGTTATGTTTGTGTGCTTTTCTTCTCTTTGTTTTGTTGCCAAGACGATTAGTTTCTTGCTTCTTCTAGGGTATAGCTTGCCTCCTTATGTTGGGCTTTACCATTTATTATCCTTTGTAGTGCTGGATTTGTAGGAAGATATTGTGTAAATTTGGTTTTGTCATGGAATATCTTGGTTTCTTCATCTATGTTAATTGAGAGTTTTGCAGGATACAGTAACCTGGGCTGGCATTTGTGTTCTCTTAGGGTCTGTATGACATCTGTCCAGGATCTTCTGGCATTCATCTTTTCTGGTGAAAAGTCTGGTGTGATTCTGATAGGTCTGCCTTTATATGTTACTTGACCTTTTTCCCTTACTGCTTTTAATATTCTTTCTTTATTTTGTGCGTTTGGTGTTTTGACAATTATGTGACGGGAGGTGTTTCTTTTCTGGTCCAATCTATTTGGAGTTCTGTAGGCTTCTTGTATGCCTATGGGTATCTCTTTTTTTAGGTTAGGGAAGTTTTCTTCTATGATTTTGTTGAAGATATTTACTGGTCCTTTGAGCTGGGAGTCTTCACTCTCTTCTATACCTATTATCCTTAGGTTTGATCTTCTCATTGAGTCCTGGATTTCCTGTATGTTTTGGACCAGTAGCTTTTTCCGCTTTACATTATCTTTGACAGTTGAGTCAATGATTTCTATGGAATCTTCTGCTCCCGAGATTCTCTCTTCCATCTCTTGTATTCTGTTGGTGAAGCTTGTATCTACAGCTCCTTGTCTTGTCTTTTGATTTTCTATGTCCAGGGTTGTTTCCATGTGTTCTTTCTTGATTGCTTCTATTTCCATTTTTAATTCCTTCAACTGTTTGATTGTGTTTTCCTGGAATTCTTTCAGGGATTTTTGCGATTCCTCTCTGTAGGCTTCTACTTGTTCTCTAAGGGAGTTCTTTATGTCTTTCTTGAAGTCCTCCAGCATCATGATCAATTATGATTTTGAAACTAGATCTTGCTTTTCTGGTGTGTTTGGATATTCCGTGTTTGCTTTGGTGGGAGAATTGGGCTCCGATGATGCCATGTAGTTTCTGTTGCTTGGGTTCCTGCGCTTGCCTCTCGCCATCAGATTATCTCTAGTGTTACTTTGTTCTGCTATTTCTGACCGTGGCTAGACTGTCCTATAAGCCTGTGTGTCAGGAGTGCTGTAGACCTGTTTTCCTGTTTTCTTTCAGCCAGTTATGGGGACAGAGTGTTCTGCCTTCGGGCGTGTAGTTTTTCCTATTTACAGGTCTTCAGCTGTTCCTGTGGGCCTGTGTCTTGAGTTCACCAGGCAGGTTTCTTGCAGGGGAAAAGTTGGTCCTCCCTGTGGTTCCAAGGCTCAAGTTTGCTCGTTGGGTACTGCCTAAGTCCTCTCCGCGGCGGCAGCAACCAGGAAGATCTGCGCCGCTCTTTCCGGGAGCCTCCGTGCACCAGGGTTCCAGATGACGTTTGGTGTTTTCCTCTGGTGTCTGGATGTGCACAGAGTGCAGTCTCTTCTGGTTTCCCAGGCGTGTCTGCCGCTCTGAAGGTTTAGCTCTCCCTCCCACCGGATTTGGGTGCAGAGAACTGTTTATCCGGTCTGTTTCCTTCAGGTTCCGGCGGTGTCTCAGGCGCAGGGGTCCTGCCGCTCCTGGGCCCTCCCCTACGGGAACCCAGAGGCCTTATACAGTTTCCTCTTGGGCCAGGGATGTGGGCAGGGGTGGGCAATGTTGGTGGTCTCCTCCGCTCTGCAGCCTCAGGAGTGCCCACCTGATCAGGCGGTGGGGTCTCTCTCCCACGGGGTTTGGGAGCAGAGAGCTGCTGCGGGCCGAACCTGTAAAGTCTTAAAAGGAAATGCTGAAAAGAACTCAAGAGCTAACAAAAACATTTCCAGGTTGAAGATGGAAAAAAGAATTTTTGTTTTTCAAATTAAAGAGGTGTTGCCTCCAGACTGGATTGCTAGACATAAGCCTGGATGTTCTTCAGGGTGAAGGGAAATGAAACAAGAAGAGTTACAGGTCCGAGGAAGGGATTCTGCACAGGCAAAGACACAGGTCAGCATAAATGTGCTGCATTTAAAGCACACATGACCACACAAAGCAAAACCTAACACAGCCATGAGATGCAGGTAGACCGTCTATGGAAGCTGACACACAGGGGTAGGGAAGAGCCAATAAGCTTACACAATTATGAGGGCTCTATAGCAGGAACTATGGCGGTGTTTAACTTTTAGATTATTTTTATTTTATGTGTACAAACTTTTTCCTACATGTGTTTATGTGTACCATGTATATTTCTCTGAGGTCAGAAGAAGGTGTCAGATCTTCTGGAACTGGAGTTACTGGTGATTTTGAACCACTATGTTGTTGCTGGGAATTGACCCTAAGTCCTCTGCAAAAGCAACAAGTGCTCTTAAGTGCTGAGCCATATCTCTATCTTGAATCACTCACATGTTAACTCTAGAGTGGAAAAGTTAATGTTCTAAGCGCTAGTAAAACCACTTAAAATAATGATTAAATAGCCAATAAAATTTTAAATGAAATTTTTAAAATTTGCAAGTAGTGAAATGGAAGTAAAAAAACAGATATGAAAAAAAAGACAAGGTGATAATAGAATGAAAAATTGAGGATGCATGTCCCATATCACAAGTTATACCAAATGTGAATTAAAGACTAAAGCACCATGTTTCTGACTATGAAAAACAACAACCTATTATTTCATAAATACCTCAGATTTGACACAAATGCATGGTTCATTTGAATGCAAATTTCTAGTGACAATAATACAATACAATAGAAATACATTTCACAATGATTATGTGGAACCTCTGAACTGAAAAGAATCACAGTGGTTTGAATAAGAATGACATCCACGGGTTGGGGATTTAGCTCAGCGGTAGAGCACTTGCCTAGCAAGCACAAGGCCCTGTGTTCGGTCCCCAGCTCCGAAAAAAAAGAAAAAAAAAAGAATGACATCCACGGGTTTATATATTTGAATACTTGGTCTCCAGTGGCTGGAACTATTTGGAAAGGATTAGGAGGTGTGGCCTTGATGGAGCAGATCTGTCACAGGGCAGGCTCTGAGGTGTCAAAAGCCTCCTTTCATCCCCAGTACATTCCCTGCCTCCTGCTTATAATTCAAGATGTGAGCTCTCAGCTTCCCTACCACCATGCTTTCATTGCATAGTCCTGGACTGTACTCTAAAACCGTATGCCCAATTAAATACTTTCTTTTATAAATTCCCCTGCTTAAGCTGTTTCATCACAGCAACATAAAAGTAACTTATACAACTATAAAATGTTGCTGAGGGGATTGAAAGAAGAGCCAGTAATGTTATCTATATGATGTTGATACATTGGAAAAACTCAGTACTATTACAATGGGATCGCCTCCCAACTCTATCACAGATTGAACCAATCTCTCAAAGTTACAACAGGATTTTTAACATTCTGATGAAATGAATACAGTTATATAGTAAGAAGATTAAACAGTGTACCAAGTAAGAAGTGTCCTAGGAACAGTTCAGTTTGAAGAGAAAGCACCAAACAGCGAGGTCAACTCTTGATACTGCTGTTCATGATTGTATTGGGGGCTCCAGCCAAGACAATTTTGCAGGAAAATGAAAGGTGGTTCTGGCTTAAGTCTGGAGCCACTAGGGTAACAGAATAGAACTGAGGGTACATGAATGAATTCCTGAGTTTATGTTAACTGATTTTAGTAAATACTAGGAATATTCACAGGGAAGAGGGAATCTCCTCAATAAATGCTGCTAAGCCAACTGGATAACCTCACACAAAGGGAGATGTAACTCACTATTTATAGAAATTATCTCAAAAGTAGGCCTAAGCATAGGGACAAACATTTATGACTAAGAAAATATATGAATAGAGATTCATGACCTTGACTTTAGCAAATACTTTTTAGATGTGACCCAAACTACACATATGTCAGCAACAACAAAACCAGGGAAATTAGATTTCATCGGAAATTTATTTCAAAAGTTTATGCTTCAAAAGAGACAGTGATGAGAGTAAAATGAACACCTGTAGACTGGGTTTGCAAACCCTGTTCTAGGACTCATCCTGTAATTTCCTAAAAGCCCTGAGAGCTCAGTAGTAAAAGGGTAAGTAATCTAATTAATGCACCAAGGATTTGAATAAACCTTTCTCTAAAGAAAATGTGTTTATGATCAATAAACATGCGAAAAGATGGCTAATGTCACTAACCCTTACAGAAAAGCCAAACCACTACGAGGGTCTGCTGCACAGGCAGACTGAAATAGAAGGTTGTCTTACAGGCTGGCTATAGCAAGAATGACTGGTATAACAGCATTTGTGGCAAAGAGTTGGAAAAATGAGACTGTCATGTACAGCTGACCTTATGACAAAACTGCAATAGCTTTGAAGAACAATTTGATATAAAGGTGCTGTATGGACCAACAATTTTACTTAGTGTAGAAAAATGCAGCAAACCCATACAAGGTATACAAAAGTTCACAACAACACTTTCCATCATATTAACCAAAATGGAGGGAACGTCCTACACATCTACTTGTAAATACAATAGAATGGACAAATAAAGAAAATGTGATAAATTCAGATGCTGGGATCCTATACGTCAGCAGATGTAGATGCTATAGTGATGCAGGCCACTGCATAGGCAAGCCTGACAGCAAGGTTTATATGACTCCCTTTTGTTAACTATCTGGATGAGGTGCATCTATGCTGATGAAGCAGATGAGTGGTTGTCGTGAGCTCAAGAGAAATGACTATTAGTATGTACAAAGTTCACTTTTGAGGAGAAGACAGTTTTGAGGACAGAACAGTTTGCATAGAGGTGAGCGCACTGTATCAAAGATAGCTGCCTCTCCGAATGCCAGCAGCAAACCACTGAACTGAGAATAGGCCCCCGTTGAAGGAATCAGAGAAAGAACTGGAAGAGCTTGAAGGGGCTCGAGACCCCAAAAGTACAACAATGTCAAGCAACCAGAGCTTCCAGGGACTAAGCCACTACCTAAAGACTATACATGGACTGGCCCTGGACTCTGACCCCATAGGTAGCAATGAATATCCTAGTAAGAGCACCAGTGGAAGGGGAAGCCCTGGGTCCTGCTAAGACTGAACCCCCAGTGAACTAGACTATGGGGGGAGGGCGGCAATGGGGGGAGGGTTGGGAGGGGAACACCCATAAGGAAAGGGAGGGGGGAGGGGGATGTTTGCCCGGAAACCGGGAAAGGGAATAACACTTGAAATGTATATAAGAAATACTCAAGTTAATAAAAAAAAAAAAAGATAGCTGCCTCTCATACTTCAAATGGGGAATTTTCTCAACGTTTCCAATGAACCCTCTTCTATAAAGAAATATATAGGCGTATCCTAAAATATATAGTAGGTTTGAATGACCTAAAATAGTCAAAATGAGTTTTAGAATAGAAAGAGCAAAGTTAGAGGTATTATACTACCTGCTTTCCAGTAATTTCCTTAAGTTATAATGTGCCTGTCAATATAGGCATTGATTTGACTGGACTGAGGAATGCCAGGATGGGTGGTAAAACATTAGCTATCCTTTGTGTTGAGCGAGCCTCTGAGTTTGTCTGTCTTTCCTCTGCTTAAGGAGAAACTCCCTGGTCTCACTCTGTAGCGCTGGTCCACTTGGAACCCTTGTAGACCATACTGATTTCAAACATCACAGGCAGCCTGCCTCTGCCTCTCTCTGCCTCTCTGCCTCTCTGCCTCTCTGCCTCTCTGCCTCTCTGCCTCTCTGCCTCTCTGCCTCTAATGGCTTGTGCCACCATGGTGGACTGGCTTTGATGTAATCAGAATGGCCAAGCTAACCCAGAATATCTCAAATTTGTGTTTTCATAGGAGCTTGGGGTGAGTCAAAATGAGAAATGATTTTGCCCTGAAATGGGGTCCTAAATAGAAAGAAAATTGGTTGAAGGGGAATTTCTTGTTCTATCTTCTGGAAAGCAGAAACCCCTACATTTCAGAATTCCTACTATTTTGGCTTTGGAGCTTGAAGGTAGCCCCTGGTTTTTCAGAACTTGACCTCAGACTAAAAGTGTCTTTTCTAAGTCCTGAAGCCTTGAGTCTTGGTCGAGTCACCTTCCTGCTTCTCGCTTTCACATGACCCATTCTGCTACCCTGGGACTTCTTAGCTGCCATAATCAAGTGAGTTAACAGCCTCAATAAAGCCCCTTTTAAATTCTCTACATATATCTTATTAATTTCATTTCTTTAGATAGCCATACCTAAGATAATAATAATAATCATGAGAGTGGTTTGTGAAAGAACAAACGAAATTTAGAAACTTCAACACCAGCTTTACAATGATAATGTGCCACAATAACAAAAATGGCAGACTCTTTAAAAAAAGAAAGATGCTCAGAGAAACTGAGCATTGAAGTGGGGAGGAGTGGATTTTGGCTCTCATCTCGTGCACAGACAAAAGCAACAAGCGTGGTTCATAGACCTGATTTTAAGATATCTTTATAAAAGTCCTATATGAAAACCTAGAAAACTTCAGTAGATGATTTTATATAAACAGGAAAAGGTGACAAAACTCATGCTATAAGAATGAGTAATATTTGTTTTTTAAGACTGTCAGGAGATAAGACTGTACATACAGAATGGGAGGACGATTCGTGATACACATACTAACATATGGGTCCATCCTAACAGACACATCTTATGTTGAAAATATCATGACTTAAAACTGCATTTAGGGGCTGCAGAGATGGCTCAGCGGTTAGGAGCACTGACTGCTCTTCCAGGGGTCCTGAGTTCAATTCCCAACAACCACATGGTGGCTCACAACCATCTGTAATGGGATCTGATGCCCTCTTCTGGTGTGTCTGAAGAGAGTGACAGTGTACTCACATATAGAAAATGAATGAATGAATGAATGAATGAATGAATGAATGAATAAATAAATAAATAAATAAATCTTTTTTTTAAAAACCCTGCATTTAATATACCTAACATGCTGGGTACTGTGGCTTAGTCTAGGCTATCTTAAATGAGAATGGAATAGTCCCTTTAGCCTGTAGTGGGACAAAATCATTTGGAGCCAATACCTGATGCTTTCCAGCTTCACCAGGTCGTAGTCTTCAGAGCGGAAGCCAACCTACTATTACAGGAGCACAAAGTACATACTGAGTTGGATAGAAGAAGAAAACCACAAATACTTACGTTCTTGCACAGAGCTTGACCTTGGCTGCACTAACGTCGGCAAGGATGCACAGCAGCTTAAGTGGCAAACACTGCGTTATTCAGTCATTGCATAGGCAAAGACTCATGACAGAACCCCAGCAGCCATTCACACTTGCCATGTGGCTGCCTCTGTGCTCCCATAGGAGAGTTGAATAGTCCTTACAGAGACCTTGCACCCTGCAAAACCCAAAGTATTTTCAGTGTGTTCTAGGCAATAGTGAACTCAGAGAGGTGATATCATCAATGGAGTACCAGAATAAGGCTGGTACAACGGTGAATGTTTGTAAGGAGGTAGAAACGTTAAAATTGGTGTAAGGCTTTGTAAGTTAGGCACATAAAATAGTAACTGGACAAAGTAGCAGTTTGGGGTGAGTGGAGAGGTGGGGACTCAGGCAAGTGACTCAATGTCTCTTTTCAGCAGTCATTCACCTCAGATGACAAACTCCAGGTTTGTGGCAACAGATTGTCTGGCTATAAGAAACCATCAATAACTATTTCCATGGTCATCTCAGTCTAGCCCAGACTCCCATTCCAACCAAGTTATTAGCACACACATTATTCTTCTTAAAGAAATAGAGAAATGCATTCCAGATTGCCAAAGAAAGGAATTCCCGGTGATTTATATCAAAATGTTCCTAGAGCATTTTTCCCCGTCATCCATCTTCAAGAAATACTAAAGACAAATATCTCATGAATCCAGAGGTGCTTCTGGCCAGCATCTGGAGATGATCTTGAGAGAACAAATCTGTTATCATTTTTCACCACAGGACTCCACCATCAGAATATGTAATAAACACAACACACTGGGGCTGGCGAGAGGCAGAGAACACAGCTAACCACTGTGGCAGGAGACAGCTGAAGGAGGGAATATTTGCCCACACTTCAAACATACTGATTTTTCATAACCCATTGTTCTCCTCTTCCTAACAAATACTTTCAATGGAAACTGAAGATATCCCTGTTACTGGTTGCCCTCAAGGGTTAGAGACTTACTTAAGCCATAGTGTGGAGAGGCCACATACAGTGCAGTAGATAAGGGTACACAGACACCATGCAGTCACACATGTGAATTTGAACCTTCATTCATAATGGCTGTGTGTACTGGATAGTTTTACATCAACTTGACACAAGGAGGGAACCTTAATGAAAAAATACCTCCATAAGATTGGGCTATAAGCATACAAGCCTCTAGGGCATTTTCTTCATTAGTGATTGATGGAGGAGGGTTCAGACTACTGTGGATGGGCCACTCTTGGGCTGGTGTTCCTGGGTGCTACAAGAAAGCAGGCTGAACAAGCCATGAAGAGCGTGCCAGTAAGTGACACTTCTCTATGGTCACTGAAGCAGCCCCTGCCTCCAGGTTCCCACCCTGACTTTCTTCAATAAGCAGCGATGTGGAAGTGTAAGACAAATCCTTTCCTTCCCAAGTTGCTTTTGGTCATGGTGTTTGATCACAGCAAAAGTCACCTAACCAAAACACCTAACCAAGCTCAACGTTTCTCAAGTTCAAAGAACACTATTTCTACCCCTGAAAAATAGGCTTGTCTACAAATGGTGACACTGGTGCCTCTGTTAGCATAGCTTGATGTAATTATCAGCACAAAGCCATGTTCACATCACCAGCACATGTTCTTCAGACAGGTAGATGAAATATATATATATATATATATATATATATATATATATATGTAGAGAGAGAGAGAGAGAGAGAGAGAGAGAGAGAGAGAGAGAGAGAGAGAGAGAGGAGGCTGGAGAGATGGCTCAGCGGTTAAGAGCACTGACTGCTCTTCCAGAGATCTTGAGTTCAATTCCCAGCAACCACATGGTGGCTCACAACCATCTGTAATGGGATCTGATGCCGTCTTCTGGTGTGTCTGAAGACAGCTACAGTGTACTCATAAAAATAAAGTAAATAAATCAAAAGAGAGAGAGAGAGAGAGAGAGAGAGAGAGAGAGAGAGAGAGAGAGAGAGAGAGGTCTGACTGTAGGTGAGGCTGTGGAAGAGTTGGAGGTGTCAGACTCTTCTGGCTGGAGTAAGGAATCTGTGCGGCACATTTAGCAGTAGCAGGAATCCACCTTCTTATTTAGCAGTTGCACTCCTAAATATGCGTTCAGCATAGCTGATCACATATATTTACCAAAAACACGTACTAGGCTTTCAAGGCTGCACTTTCCACAGCAGCACAGCATGCAAGTGGAAGAGTGCGTCCATAGAGTAGTGCAGGGCCAGGCAGCAGTTTTGGTAAAACTTTAGAGAGCGTATGAATGTTGCAGGCCACCAGGAGAAAATCATGTGCTGGTTGCAGCCCTGCTCCATCTACCCTGAGCAGTAAGTAGTACAGTGGAATAAAACGGTGCCTACAGTCCCTGCTTGACCTGTTTCTGTCTGCCACAGTAACATGACGGCCACCACCCACGATACAAATCTGAACATGTGCTGTGTTCCGATGAAATGTTATATATGGGCACTGAAATTTAAATTTTACAACATTTTCATATGCTGTGAGGTATCTTCTTTAGGTTTTTTTTTTAAATACTTAATGTGCACAATGTTTTAATGCACAAAAACAGGCACAGCGAAATTTGCCCCAAGGGTTGTTGCTCGCTGAGCCCAGGGACAATGGATAGGCAAATCACCACACAGTGAAATCATACCCAGCAGCGAGTATGCACATGTGCACAACCATACACAGCGTAGACAGTCATACATGGCATACAAAATCATACACAGCATACAGTCATACACCATGATGGGTATACACGTGTATAAAATAATACAGGGGGGTCTTACAAATAAAACATCAAGTGAAAGAACCAGAAACACAAAGTGTCAGGCTCCCTTTATGCAACTCATGGAGCCAGCAGCATGAACTGATGCTTCCAGAATTCGCCAGTCGTTCCTGCGTGTGGGTAGCAGACTCTGGGGTGAAAGGAACGTTTGTCCCATTTGTTCTGTTACATATGAAATTGTAGTTATGAGGTAAACTTTTCTGTCTATGAAACGCTGGGAAAAGCCCTACTCCTTCTCTACTCATGTTCAGGCTTCATCGACCCCACACCTAAGGAGCAGGTTTCTAGGCCCTGTGCCTGATTTCAGTCATCTTACTCACTGGCCAGAGACTCTGAAGCACCAATCTGCCCTCTGTTCCAATGGCAAGAACAGTGGAGTTATAGGTGAAAGACCTGTGCTTAACAGATGAAGATGTGGCTCTGGCTCTACTGTGTATCCCTGTGCAGCAGAGAATGAGTCCCTAGATTTTCTTCCGGCATCTAAAACCATGCAGAAATAACCTGTACGGGTTTGGTCTAAGGAGGAGTCTTAGATGGATCCGCCAGTTACACCCTTGACCATTACCTTGTCTACAACCAAATGAAGAAGCTCGTCAGCAGACATTCCCAGAATCCTGACCCTCAATGGCCTCATAATAATGATTAGTGCATGTGATAAAACAATGCAGTGTAAGCTATTGTTATCATCTGTTCCTCCTAAAAGCTAGAACTTCCACATATATGAAGCTCATGCAGTTGTTCCTATGCAGCACTATAGCATGCCCAAGGGCCAATGCATAGAACACAGGCAGCTGGTCTCCCTTTCCCTGGTTCTCATCAAGACATAGCACTAGTTGGCAGAAACACTAACCTGAGTGAGTCCTTATGAACAGACATTACTTTCCCTGAGGCAATCCTTCTCAGGGCTCCTCTCCAGGTTCTGTTCCTCAAGTCCACTGCTGTTTCTTTTCTTATGCATTCTGTTTTCCTATGTCTTTTCTGCTTTCCCAATATCTTTGGGCATATAGATTTGTGGGGAAACTCTGTTAATTAAGGTTGAAGTCTGCTAGGACCAGATAGCCTCTGAGCTGGGCATAATATTAAAGACTCCCTTTATTATCAAGCCCTCTCCTTCCCTGACTTTGTCTGGGGAATTGTAATCTCCCCACCCTCCCCAGGCCTCTACCTGAGGAATGTTGTGTACAGGATCAATTTTCTTTCTTCTGATAAGAACCTGTTTAGCCAGCACCTGAAATTCCTGAAATGCTTCCCCATGCTAATGAGGCATTTCAGTGTCAGAAGCTTTCAACTATTGGTCTTTATCCATCTTGGATGGTCCTACCCTCAGTCCCTCAAAACCTTATGAGCCTCAAATTACCCTAAGCAAAGGCGATTTGTTTCCTAATGGCTGGTCCTGGTGCAGTCTTTCACCATAGGTACTCATAAAGCTTCTGAACCCCCTCCCCAGTTCATTGCCTCTTCTCCTGCTGGCATTGTGGACCATATTGACCAAGGATCCACAAGATCAGGAAGACCCATATGGATGATTCAATTTCTCCTGTTTGTACACAGACTCTAGTTTCCTTTTCTTGTGGGCTCTAGAGTTGCATAGTCATCCATTGGACCATTTGGCCTTTCAAGCAACACAAATTAAATGGAGTTAGTTTTCTGAAGAGTAAGGTCTACAGCAAGGTCATAGGAAGAGCAGTGGGGCTTAGGCCTCCAGACTACACTGTTTACTCAAATCCAGTGAAAGAGAAAGAGGAAGAGCAAGAATGGATGGAGTTAGCTTCAGATCATGCATGATGAAGGTCTGACATGGGCACTACCTCAACCAGGAGGTTCAGAGCAAGGGAGCAGGAATCAGGCTGAAGGGGCCAGGTCCTTGTTTAGTCATCATCAACAGGCCTAGGAATGGCAAGCTCAATGGTTCAGCTGCTGGGTCTCAAAGTTAATCACTTGAAGCTGACACTAACTGCTTCACATTTTGCAGCTTGTGGGCAGGATCTTCTTCTTCTTCTTCTTCTTCTTCTTCTTCTTCTTCTTCTTCTTCTTCTTCTTCTTCTTCTTCTTCTTCTTCTTCTTCCTCCTCCTCCTCCTCCTCCTCCTCCTTCTCCTCCTCTTCTTCCTCCTCTTCCTCCTCCTTCTTCCTCCTCCTCCTTCTTCTTCTTTCTCTTCCTCCTACTCCCTCTCCTCCTTGTCCTCTTCCTCCTCCTCCTCCTTCCTCCTCCTCCTCCTTCCTCCTCCTCCCTCTCCTCCTTGTCCTCTTCCTCTTCCTCCTTCTCCTTCTTCCTCTTCTTTTCTTTTTCTTTTCTTTTCTTTTTCTTTTTTTCAGAGCTGGGGACCAAACCCAGGGCCTTGTGCTTGCTAGGCAAGTGCTCTACCACTGAGCTAAATCCCCAACCCCTTCTTCCTCTTCTTTATCTCATTTTTACTCCTCCTCCTCCCCTTGCTCCTCCCCCCTTCCTTAAATAAGGGCCAAGTGTGGCACCTTCATTGTTTTTACAGCCATCTTCATTTAATTTGTTGGCTTGGCCTCTAGGACCCCCTCTGTGAGAAATATCTTGGCGACTGTTATGTTTAGAAATAGAGATATGGCAGGTCTTGGGCTATCTCAAGTTGTCAGAATTCAAAGGCGTGGAGTAACAAACTAGAGAAAGAAGAGACTTAGAATGAGCTGCCAAGAGTGAACCCAGTGACAATCCTAGGCAGGACATGGAGTTGGGGTTGGTAGTTACCAACCTGAAACTATATATTCTGAACCAGACAAAATGTTTGCTCTAGAAAACCTGGAACTGTAGAGCTGTGACAGGAGAAGAGATTTGAGTGCACCATCAAGTCTTCCTCTCATAGAACAGAGTATTCTTGTAGAGTATCCTATGGAGCTCAGCATCCTACACAGCAGAGATGGGATAGCAAATCTATTTCCATCATCTTCGGTTGCTGGGTAGCTCTAGTTGATTGAATTTTTTTTTCTCTTACGCTGAATTTAAAGAGCCTTCCTCCTTCAATCTTTTTTTTTCTTTTTTTTTTAAATTGGATTTTTTTGAATTTACATTTCAAATGTTATCCCCTTTCCTAGTTTCCTGTCCATAAACCCCCTATCCCATTTTCCCTCCCCCTTCTTCTATGAGGGTGTTCTCCCACCCATCCATTCACCCCTTCCCTCCTCCCCACCCTGACATTCTCCTACACTGGGGGGTCCAGCCTTGGCAGGACCAAGGGCCGCTCCTCCTATTGGTGCCCAGCGAGGCCATCCTCTGCTACATATGCAGCTGGAGCCATGGGTCTGTCCATGTTTAGTCTTTGGATGGTGGTTTAGTCCCTGGAGCTCTGGTTGGTTGGTATTGTTGTTCTTATAGTGTTGCAAACCCCTTCAGTTCCTTCAATCCTTTCTCTAACTCCTCCAATGGAGACTCCTTTCTCAGTTCAAATGTTGGCTGCAAGCATTTGCCATGCTCTGGCAGAGTCTGTCAGGAAACAGCTATATCAGGCTCCTGTCAGCATTCACTTCTTGGCATCAGCAATATTGTCTGGGTTTGGTGGCTGTACGTATATGGACTGGATCCCCAGGTGGGGCAGTCTCTGGATGGCCTTTCCTTCAGTCTCTGCTCTAAATTTTGTCTCTGAATTTCCTCATATGAATATTTTTGTTCCCCCTTCTAAGAAGGACTGAAGCATCCACACTCTACTCATCCTTCTTTTTGAGCTTCATGTGATCTGTGGATTATACCTTGGGTAATCTGAGCTTTTGAACTAATATCCATTTATTAGTGAGTGCATACCATGTGTGTTTTTTTGTAACTGGGTTACCTCACTCAGGATGATATTTTCTATTTCCATTTGCCTATGAATTTCATGAAGTCATTGTTTTTAATAGTTGAATAGTACTCTGTTGTGTAAGTGTATCACATTTTCTGTATCCATTCCTCTGTTGAAGGACATCTGGATTCTTTCCAGCTTCTGGCTATTATAAATAAGGCTGCTATGAACATAACATTCACTGACTCGCTATCCTAGTTGCTTCCCCATAATAATCTTGCACTGATCTGTGGATCCTCCCAGGGATGGAGGCTACTGGGGTACTGATATAAAGCAGCAGACTATGAGTACTACTGATCACTACGTTTCTTCTGCCCTAACCTTCTCCCGAGCCATGAAAACTGCATGGAACAACTCTCAAATAAAAGCAAAGTCTATATAAATTAAGAGACAATGTGCTGGCTCTGAAGTGTTTGTCGTCCATTTCCTGAGGTGCACACTGGGACTCAGGAATAGCTGGGCCAGCTGCTGAGCCGTGGTTTATGCTGAAATAAAACAGCCTCTTCTAATTAGAAGCATGCCTCTCGAGATAAAGCGATGCAGCCCTCCACTGTTTCCCCGCTGTTAGCGATCCCCGATGGTGACTGGGCATATTAGTACAAGCCCTTGGGAAGAAGCAAAGAGAAGCCTCCGTGATGGCTCAGAGCAAGAATTCTTTACATCTTTACTCACCTAGCATCTGCTCGTACATGGATGATGGTTTCTTTATGAGGCATTTTCACATATATTATTGGACTTTACTTAAGCTATATTTTTTTATTAACTCCTTGCTTCAAAATGAGATCTAAGATTCAGAGAAATCAAGTGGCTTTCCCAAGGCTGTGTTGCCAGTCAGTGGGAAAACCACAGACCACTCCATGTAGTCTAGAAGTACCTGAAAGAAAGCTGCCTTCCAAAAAGGTGTGAAGGTCTGTGTGTGTGTGTGTGTGTGTGTGTGTGTGTGTGTGTGTGTGTGTTAGGGGTACATGCCCTATATGTGCTCAAAGGAGAGGGCATAGAATCCCTGGGGGCTGGAGTTTAAGGGATACTTGATCTGCTATATAGATGTTAGGATCTGAACTCTGCACCTTGTGTTTGTGCAGCAAATACTCTTAAAGACTGAGCCACCTCAGTAGCCAGAGTAACATAAATACAAGTCTCATTCCTGTAGATACAACTGTATCCATTGGGTTGCCCTGGAAGTAGGCTTTGTAATGATTCCAGCGAAAGAAATTGACTGAGCAGTGGTTCTCAACCTTCCTAATGCTGTGACCCTTTAATACAGTTCCTCATGCTGTGGTGATCCCCCTAAAATTATTTTTGTTGCTACTTCATAACTATACATTTGCTATTGTTATGAATTGTAATATAAGTACTGATGGTCTTAGGCCAGTGGTGTGTTGAGAAATGATAACTTTTGAGGATAATGAAACCCACAAAAGATAAAATTGGCTAAAGAGTGGAAAGTAGCCTATGGATTGTACTTTAGCACTCAACCCTTGAGCAGTGCAGATAAGTTCACCTGGGGAAAGAGCCTTCTCCCACAGACAAGGGGCTAGAGGACTAACAAACTAGCTCTCACTCACGAAGGTCTTCTTCCAGCAGAAATATTTTCTGGCACTAACACCCTGCCACCCAGGTCGGGCAAACAACTGCCTTAGGCAGAGATATTCCAGAGTCTACAATAGAAGCCTGGATTGCCGTGTGCTGAAGGAAGGGGCAAGCAGATGTGGGGGAGCTCTGGCAAGGATGGTGTAGCCAAATTAGATGGGATCTGTCAGGAGATGTAGGTTGACCACCCACTGTGTGGGATGGCTTCAGGATGACATAACACAGATATGGACCCTGCTTGCCGGGGCTGATTATTCAGGTAGAAAGGCAGGAATAAAGACAAAAGGACAGGACAGCTGTGGACCCAACTTGACTAAATCTCACAATAGTGATTCCCCATTGGCTTTTACTGTTTGCCTCTGTATTTAATGTGTCTCCCCTAGTGAAGGATGAAATCCCCTGAGGATGGGTCCTCAACGACTGTTATTGTCTTATATAGTGTTATATGCATAATAAAACGAAAACAAAGCAACAAGTTTGACCTCGTCATATGGAGGATATTCACTTTAGTTTTGATCACTCTTCTACTAGTCGCAAGGTTTTCCCTCAATATTTGAATAGTAAATACTCATGGACTTCAAATGTTAATGGACTGACTACAGAGGAAGGCCACTCCTTACCAAGGGTGACTTTCATATTTTTCTTTCTTTTTTCCCTCTGACTTTGATATAGAATATTGCAAATCCTGGGGATACAGGCAGGTACACATAACAAAAAACGTTTAAAAATGCCTACTCCAGCCCCCCATATCCATACTTGCTAGATGAAACACAAAGTATCATGGGAAGTCAACTGGGCTTTGTTTTTACATTTCTCTCCGGCTCTTGAGGTCAAACCCATTTGGGACGTTGTGGCAGTGGCGTTGGTTGTGATGTGGTTATCTAAATCTCTAAGAGACGTCTTGTTTGCTCTGGACGGATGAATTGGGGAAAGAATCCTGTTGGTCTGAAAATAAAATGGAGGGGAAATTTCTATTTTGTTTATTTGTATTTTCTCAGAGTATTTTGTGGCACTTCTTGTTAGTGGATAAAATTCCAAGAACCCCCAACTTTCTAGCCAGATGTCTTAGGAAAGGGGTTCTCTAGTTGTTATGGGAAACGAAGAGGGAAAAAAAACTTTGAAGAATAATGCTGGTAAAGGGGACCCTTAAGTTTAATTCTGAATCAACCTATGTCTGTAACTGCCCCCAAAATGCACAAATTGCAGAACTCATGAAACAGTCCGGGCTTTAGAAATCGAGTTGGCAGAGAGGGAGATGCGATTTTCTGTAGAACAGCCTGAGTGAGTATAACAATGTATAACGATGACCACAATGCCCAGGGAGATGGCAGAGAACCTTAAGATTGAGCCTCACACCCTGATATCCAGTGCCCAGCATGTAATCTGCAACAATTTCATACCGCAAGGGCCAGGAAACATGTCCCATTTTTTCTTTAAAAGACATCAGGTATCAACCGGAGATATCCGGAAAATGGAATAAGCAGACCTCAAATTAAGGAAGATTTTAGACCTGTTCTTCAGGGGAGAAAAGTGAATCAACTTGAAATAAATGAATTCATAGCTATCAGAGGAAAAATAGAAAGGATTTTTAAGTCAATTTGACTTTTTAAAAATTATCATCTTTGATCTCTTTTTTTTACAGTTCAGTCGTTATCCCCCTCCCATTCTGCTCTTCCACAGTTCCTCATCCCATTCCTCCCCCCAACCCCCTCATCTCCAAGAGGACTTCCTCATCCCCTCCCCTCCTACACACCCACACCCTGCCAGGCCTCCTTACTCCCTGAAGTCTCAGGTCTCTCAAAGGTTAGGTGCGTCTGCTCTCACTGAGGCCAGACCAGGCTGTATATGTGTCAGGGCAAATTGACTTTTTAAAACGTTAGCAGCAAAATGTTTGATGCCCAGAATCTTCCCAAGAGGAGAGTGAAAAGGGAGTTCAGTTGACGTCACAACAAGTTTATAGGAAACATTCAGTTAGAACTTAAAAAAGAAAAGAGAGAAAATGAATAAATGAATGAACGAATGAATGAATGACAATGAGAAGACCTTCATGCATCTACAGCACAGCACACAGAGAATAGGAAGCAAAATGTTAAAGCGGAAAGTCTAGGAAGCTGGAAAGAGCTCCCAGCACCCTCTCACAACCTGCCCCCACAGGGTCCCATGCCCAGGGCCATGCTACCCCCTCCCCCAGACCATGCCCGCTGCACAGAGGTGCAATTCCTCCACTGGTTTGTGTCTATCACGCTCTTTTTCAGGACTATGCTTCCACCCCTTCTTCCTGTTTGGTGTGAGCATTTGTGTTTAGGGCTATGCATCAATTGGGACTGCACATCTCACACTCACTCTTCTCTGCATTCTGATCACTAATGAATGGATCTCAGTGCTAGCCTTCACTTGTTACAAAAAAGAAGCTTCCTGGCCAGTGTTAATTAAAGCTTGCTTTAATTAGATAAGTATAGAACAGGTCTTTCTCCTCACGATTTCAGATTGAGCAGAAGGTGGTAAGTATAAGAGTTTTATGGCAAAAGGGTATCCTGGCAATCGGAGGGCCAAGGAATGCCAAAAGAAAAAAAAATTACACTGCACTGTAGAGCTCATAGAAGAAATTTAATTGGGGGATAGGGGGTGGGAAGTGAAAGGCCACTCTGAGTGGGGAACATATATATATATATGTATATATATAATATTCTAATAATGAGTACATACAGATTATACATATATCTTTTTATATAAACATATCTATATACATATACACTATATATGGATATAGATATTGAGATGGATGGATAGATAGATAGATAGATAGATAGATAGATAGATAGATAGATAGATAGATAGGATGAACACAGGGTGGACTTTATGGCGGAGTATTGGGCATGAACATAGGGAAAATTCATGACAGTGGTGCTGGTAGAAATGTGGCTCCTTGGCCTTCAGTAATGACTCTGATTGAAGGCAGATGGAGATAGGGGAGCACCTGGCTCTGGAATGTGGGTGGTTCCTGATTGACAAACAGTAATATTTTTAGTATTGTGTGTTAGAAATTTCACTTTGTAGTGAGAGGGACAACAGAAGTTAAATAGTGAGTGGAGGAGTCAGCGCTGGGCACCAGATTTGGGCATTTAAGGGTACTGAAAAGAATGGCATATGGGAAAGTGGGAGACTCAGGAGAAGACAAACCTCACAGTTTGGAAACTGATTGGATGAGAAGTGGGGAGTAAAGGTGTATCCCTAAAGACCTCTTACTTTGGTACTTAATAGGTAATTGATGATTGCCATTAGTAAAGCTATAGAATAAAAGATAAGAAATGGGTTTGTGGGGAAAACACAGTTTTGACTCAATCCTGTGTGTCCCAAACTTTGACTAGATGAGTAGTGTATGTTTAAGAACTTCAGGGTAGTAGTATGGGTATAGACATTGGATGAGACTCAGGATCAAAGCCGCGGACTATGAAATCAGAAGCCTATGACTGGAGGAGTTGGCAGTAAGAAGAGAGCCAGGTTACAATGAGCTGAAGTTTGTAGGGAAGGTGATGTTGCTAGGGTTTTGCAGTGGAGTTACCTAAGCAGGTTGGCACCAAGGTACACCACAAAATTCACATGCAACAGATCTCATGCAAAACATTTATTCTGAACAGGGAGGAGAAAGGCCCTGTCAGAGTCAGAGCAGGGGCAAGAGGAGGGGGTGGGGGCACAGAGAGACAGGGAATGAGCATGATGGTGGGTACTCTTGTCCAGTTTGATGGCTGGTGATGTCCTAACTGCTGGCACTGAGGCAGGCTGGGAGAACACCCTGTTTCTAGCAGATGCAGCCAGAAAGTCTAAATAATTCACTAAGAAAATGCAACCGATGTGTTGTAAGGATATCAGATAGATTTGAATCCAAATTTTCTGGATTTCGATGTCCTGTATGTAACAGCCACCAAAACTCAAGATGAGTCGTGACTCCCCAGGGAAAGACAGAAGGCCAGGGAGTCTGCTGGGAAGAAAGCAACATGTGCTGGGTCTTGCTCTAGGAGCTGACTCACACCCAGCATCTCCCCACACCCGTCTTCTGCTGCTGGGTCCTGACTTTCCTGTGGCGCCTGATGTATGTTTTTCTCTGAATCACAGTGGGCTGGGAAATAGCAACACAAGAATTATGACAAACTTGTCCCTATGGGAAAGAAAAGATGTCACTGTGAATTTTAGGAAGCATCTGGGGAGCAGTTACAAAAATTTTTTAAAACTTGGGTCAATATTTTTATGGTTAAAATAATCTCATAATCTCTCTCTCTCTCTCTCTCTCTCACTCACTCTCTCCTCTCTCTCCTCTCTCTCCTCTCTCTTTCTCTTCTCCAAGGTAATAAGTAACTTTTCCAGTCTAAGGTGGAAACTCAGAAATTAAAAAAGTCAGATTTCTTGGACATTAAGGAATTTTTGCCTAACTTAGGTAGAGAAGTAAAAAGTTTCACCTTCCAAGGACAAAGAACTACCCATCCCCACCCATCTCAAAGTGAATCAGAATTTGCTGTTGCATTATTTGTCCTCAAGGCCTAGGAAAGTGAGAAAGCCAGAGATGAATTAAATGAATAGTTTTTAATGAAAGAACTTTGTGCTTGAATATACCGAATGTGAAAGCTGACTCAGTTACAGCAGTTGGAAGAAGAGGAGGAGGAGAAGAAGGAAAGAGGGGAGGGAGGGAGGGAGGGAGGGAGGGAGGGAGGGAGGGAGGGAGGGAGGGAGGGACCAGGAGTGGAGGGGAAAACACTATTCACCACATTGACCACATGAACCGTCCTTCTGTCCACCAGACTGCAGCCATGAAAAAGGTGGGAATTCAAACAGTTATACAATACCTGATATTGTACACTACTCTTAAAGCCTGAACACTGGGATCTTCAGGGGTTCAAGAACATAGTAATAATGACACATGGGTTGTTTTACATGTCTGGCACTTGAATTAGTAGTACTTTTAGTAACATGTGGTATGGAGAAGGGCTATTGGCATATTTTGTGAAGGTCCATACTCTTATTAGCCATTCTGGTTCATTTCCTGTTCTCTGAAGTCACACTCCTGGTGTATGTCATACATGGTTCTCTGCCTTCTTGCCTCCCTCTACACATAACAGCAATAAGTCCATCAAGACGAGGTCATTTAGCCAAGGCTGATTGGTCTTTCTCTTTAGGTTTCTATATATCCTAACACTTACCTTGCCAAAACATTGTCCATTCACACCATAATGACACTCCAGTTTTCCTTGTATCTCCCACAGACTGTAAAATTCAGCGCCTCGCTTCTTCAACAGCTTGAGTGTCATTCTCTGAACCGTTAGCTTACTGGGCGTGTAGGCAGAGAAAGGGCAAGAGTGCCTGTAGATACTGAAAGCTTTGCTCCTGCCTTTCTTCTGTTTCTATTCTCTTTCTACTCATTGTTCTAGAAGAATCATTTGCTTCTCTCTGTGGACACATTCGCCCCCAGAACTGATCTTCCTTGAGCTCACCGTGGTGTTTTTTGTTTTGTTTTGTTTTGTTTTTTCAGAGCTAGAGGTCCACATTGTTAACTCTCTTCTGTCCCAAGGTACCATGAAACTACATAGGACGGTGAGCTGGACACCAGTCTAGGAGCCTCATGGAGTGCTTTCTGAGCTGTATGGGAAGAAAACAATGCCACCTGGCGATGTAGCCGATTGCAAGGATGTGAGCCAGGTATGTTATTCAGCATAAGGCTGCTATTAAATATTAAGTTCTGCCTCTCTGCCTCAAGGGATTTTCCAGCATCAGATTTTAACACTGTAGACTCGGAGTCTCCAAGTACTTGCTATGACTCTTCCTGCACACTTATTCAAACGTTTCATCTATTTTCCTTTTCTTGATTAATTCACTTTAAATGCATTTTAATATGCGTTCTCTCAGTCCGTTCATTGTTTTAAATTGAAGAGTTTATTTGGAAAATTTTTGCCTCTGCTTTCAGTATTAACTAGCTAAGCCTAGACTGGGTTGAGAATATCCTCAGATATCGCTGGCTTCAAGAATCCACTAAGTTCTTGAACTCTGTTGAGGAGGCAAAATACTTTTGTTTCTGTTGGTTATATTTATTGATATTGAAAATTAAGACTAAGAAATCATAAAAGTATTAACTTTAAAGAAACAATAAATATATTGCACGCTTATGACAATGGCATTTTAAGACTTTTCTAAAAAAACAATTAGTGAGAAATGTGACACTGTTTTACATGTTTTGCAAACATCTAATGACAGATTTCGCCAAAGACACACAGGTCCCCTGGCTAGTTCTGCAGTCTGACATTGAGCAAAGCAGTATATGTAGTCTACAAAGAAAAGCTAACCTCACACAGATAAAAACTTAGATAAGAATTACGATTGCTTTACAATCATTTTTAGATAATTTATAATTCTTTGAGAATAATTATGAGTATTCTTTAATTCTACCCCAAAATGTGACATCTGGTAAATTTTTACAGGTGAGTTGTCATTTGAAATCTGAAGCCACAAAGATGAGCTTTTCGTATTTAGCTGCAATATAATCTATTGGTATCCTTTTTCCTTTGAAGGGATTGTTTTGCTCATATATAATTTTGGAACAGCATGTACTGGCCATATGGAAAATATCAGTGAACTGAATTATGTAGATCTTCCAAACGTTGACTTATTTCATTATACAATGTCAAAAAAAATCACATTCCTTATTATCACCATCAATCTCATCCGAGAGAGAGGTCTGTGTTTGTGCAATGTTGAGTTCAGGAAGGCAGATGCAAGTTTTCTAGGACTTTAGCTTTTGTCTGAGAGCTTGGATCGAATCATCAGCAAATAGACCATGAGTTGTTTTCCTTGAAATGACAGGATCTTTTGGTTAATTTTTGAGAAAAAGTATATGGCATGTGTTCAATTCTAAATAGCCAGAGTTTGCAGTTGTTCAAGCAATAAAATTAGTGTTTTCATCACCCCATGCATGGTGTCTTAGTGAGAAGTTGCTTTTTTCCTTTGTTCTCAAACCATAGGCACATTGCGTTAAATGACAACACTGTTAATGCGCTTGGTGTCCCTGCCCCGATTCCCACTGAAGCACCAGCAATCGCACTCCTTCTGGATTTACCTGTTGCTGGTGTGGTTCCCTCGGTGTCTACAAGCTTTTTGACAAAATGAGGAAAGCAACAACTTCTTTCCATCTTTGTGAAAGTAGTTTTCACCTTAGGCAGCCCCCGATAGATAGCCCTGAGGCAATGCACCATATTCGGAGGAAAAAAATGCCTTTTTGTGTTTTGTTTTGAGATAATAGCTTCAACTCTTGGTTAACATCAAGCCCTATTTGAGAAACATAGTCTCCCCCCCCCCATCTCTTTCCCCCTTCTCCTCTCTTTCTCCCCCTTTCTCTCCTCTTTCTCTTTCTTCCCCCCTCTCTCTCCTTTCTCTTTCTTCTCTCTTCTCTCTCTCTGTCTCTCTCTCTCCTCTCTCTCTCTCTGTCTCTCTGTCTCTCTCTCTGTCTCTCTCTGTCTCTCTCTGTCTCTCTGTCTCTCTCTGTCTCTCTGTCTCTCTCTCTGTCTCTCTCTCTCTCTCTCTCTCTCTCTCTCTCTCTCTCTCCCTGACAATGACCATGACTTCTTTTCCAGATGACATCTACCCAGTATGTAATTGGTGACTACATCCAAGTAAACATTTGGAAAATGAGAACAAGTGGGTGTGTTGGCTCCGAGGGAGTTGGTTGTTTGGGAGAAGATGAGAATGTGCAGTTCTGGAAGAGATTCAGTTCTAGGAGTGTGTATTTCTGGTCTTCAAAAGATTACCACATACATGCTGTCATACAGTTTATAATGTGCCTGAGGGAGGTGGCTTAATGTAGAAAAGAAATAGCCTTTGCAGTCAGCAACCGTGAAGTCCAATGCCAGCTCAGTTGACCTTTGTTGTGTTTCTTTGCTTTGCTAAGTGAGCCTTAATTATCCTACCTGGGGGTGAAGGTGCTGGGCTTTTAAAGGCTGGGACCTGCATAGATACAATGATGAGTAGCTCTCTACCTCAGGTGTAGGGAGTATGTTAAATATGGGTGTCAGCATCAGCTCCTTGTGTCCTTACTGAGTCTTCTCTTCACATTTTCCCTCATCCAGACTCAGCATGTGTAAGAAAGGCAAAACCAATCCCATACTTTTCTAAAGGGTCAACTGCCTCACTTTTGCAAAAGTGGCGTAAGTTAGCTTCCTGAGCTGCTGAACCCTACATCTCTTTCCTCCTTTCTGTATATGCCACCCACAAAGAATGCCAATGCTCCTGAACAAAGCCCTACATGTATGCTAATTTTCAAGCTTGGTTGAACTGAACTTCAACTGGAGCAGATGTTTTATTAATCTTAGAGTTAGTATTTATGAGCTTCCATGGTGGTGCTGGAAACTAAACCAGGTCCTCTTGGAAGAGCAGTCAATGCACCTAACCATTGATCCATCTCACTAGCTCCAGGAAAAGCCTCAAAGAGCAAGAATCACCTTCTGCACAAGATGTTGGGAGCCCCTATACCCCTAATGGATAATGGTAAGGATCCTGCAACCACTTACCCTGGACACAATTCCCGACTTCTGCCACTTACTCTGTAGCACCAAGCAAGTTACTTTGTACCTCTGTGGCTCACCTCCCCCCACCCCCTGACTCCCACCCCCTACTCTCCCCTCCATTCAACTTTAAAACAAGAGGAGCAAACACATCTACTTTGAAAGACTGCTCTGGAGATTACATGAGAAGCTAGAATACGCTCACTATAAAGTGGGAAGTTGGAGAGGCAGGCAAAATTTAAATGATGTCAATAGACACACTGTTAGCAGGTGCAGAGAGAACTGAGTTCCTTACAGCTGCCTGGGGCAAGCCACAAAGTCTGCAGTGGTCACATTTGAGAAGCTGTGGGAGAAGTCCCAGCGTCTCAGGGAGGACTGTCCTGGAGAGGATGGCACTTTGAAAGCACAGAAACAGCCATGACGAGGATTTCTGATATCATCGATCCCTTCGATTAAAAGGTAGGAAAAACACCCGCCGTAATTCCTTTCCTGGCAAGTGGGACTCGGCCTCCACCCAGAGTAGGAATACAGCTCCTCTCCACCCTGCTCAAATTTAGAGGAACTTGGATCTGCTTCTTCCAATGACATAAGGAGATTTATTTATTTTTTTATTGACACATTTTTGCAAGCTATCCCAAATTCTTTGTGGGAAGAGGAGAGATATTGACTGCATAAACAAAACAATGGAATGAAATGCAATAAATAAAGCAGCCAAAGAAAGGATGTTTCCAGGGCCACTTTCTGCCTCATCGCGCACTTTGCATATTAATTAGGCCGAAAGCCTTGGGAGAGGCATACGGTATAAATGGCCAAGCACAACTTGAGCCTTCTGATATTTGTTCTACCCACAAAGGAAATAGCCAAGGAACAAAATTCTCTGATATGAACAAATTCTTGTTCTTTTTTTTTTTTCTTCTGGCACATAATTTTTATGGACTTGTCAAGGGCAAAGGAGGCAAGGCTCCCTGGGGGTCATGGGAACAAGCAGTGTTTACAATGCACCTGGCCCTCCTGGCTCTGTCTCCTACTGGGGCCCAGCATCCTGCAGAGGGCTGGACATTTTCAATCAAACGCTCTGGGCTCTGTCTGTAGCACTAAGTTGATGAGCCTTCTCCACTTTTTCCATGACATTTGGCATTTGTCTTTGTCCCCAGCTGTGGATAGAACAAACTGGTAGAATCAGTTAAAATAATCTCTATCAGAAGCAACTGGACTCGTCTTCTCCAGAGCCAACAACACGAGCAAGCGCGATGGCTCTGGTCCAAGTTTGCAGCCCCGTAACAGATGAGAGAGGAATTATCGGTGGAGAAGCACAATCAAGCCTCCTGTGGACGGGTGACAGAAGTCCTCGAGCCAGAGGAGCAGATTACATACCAGCACCGCCTTGGCTCACCGCCCTGAAGAAATACATAGCAATCCATGCTCGGGAAAATTCCATGCAATAGCAAAGCAGGAACATCCTCAAGTTGATGGCCATACATTCCAAGAAAAACATCCAATGAACCAAACCCCAAACAACACAGACCTCAGAAACGTAAATAAAAATTAACTGAAAAAGGAACCCTTCAGAGCCTTGGGAAGGGACACAACAGATTAAGTGACCACAAAACACTAAAACACCAACTACTTATTTACCTACTGCTCTGTGGTAAACACAAGCCAGTAAGGCTCCAAGAAGTTATTTCTGGGCGCCAACGGCTTAGCACATGGGCCAGCAATGGAGCTGAACTCTCTTTTTTTTCCAGAGGGCAAGTGGCATTTATAATGGGCCTGAGAACCAAAAGGAAGTGCCTTTGATGCCTCTAGCCCTCCGGTTATTTATAAGGTTGAGTGAGGCACAGAGGGTGGGAAAAAGCCCTGGGCTGGAAGTCAAAGCGCTTGGCTGCGCATTGGTTACCCGGCCACTCACCAGCTCTCTGTCTGATTAGCTTTGAGTTTCGTGTCTCCCTTGGAGACATGAGTTGTTGATAACTATCATCTGTTCCTCGCACATTCATAATCTCACTATATATTAAATGAGGAAATGGATGTCAGGATTGGACATATGCTCCAAAGTACAGAACAGTAGCCAGTCATTATCGTGACTGTTCCTACTGGTATTGATGTCACCTATCTAGAAGCGCAAGGAGAAAGCATCCATCTACTTTAACTGAATTTCTTGGTGGCTGTTATATATTTCTGAGGACCTATGTCAGCCAGTTTGGATATAATCGGGAAGGATTCATTCCTTACTATAATGTGGTAAGCCTATCTTAAAATTTCTTTGAGGACTTAGAATCAAAGCTGTGCATATCTTCTGCATCCTAAACACCTTAGTGCCTATTTTGTCCATTTCCTCTCCTTCTGCGGGCTTGAGCACAGCCTCTGTGCTACCTCTCCTCACAGCACTTCCTCTAGTGCAGTGGTTCTCTCCCTGTGGGGCTTGACCCTCCAGAGCCTAAAGACCCTCTCACAGGGTTACATATCAGATATCCTGCATATCAGATAGTTACATCATGATTTATAACAGTAGCAAAATTCCGGTTAGAATGTAACAATGAAAATAATGTTGGGAGTCACCACAAAATAAGGAGCATTAAAGAGTGGAGAGAGCATTAGGAAGGGTGAGCCTGTTTGATTTGGCTCATTGGTTTCTAATACAGTCAACACCACAGTAGATAGGCAACAAACACTAACTGTAATCTGAGTCACATAATCTCTGTTTAGGATCTAAAGAGTAACGTCAGTGGAGTCCACACAGGGACTTTCAGAGTACCATGGTAGAGGCAGAGGTGTTTGTGATTGGAGGAGGTAGGTGAGAAGGGCATGGTGGAACATTGACCTGAGGGTGTGTGAGGCTAGAGTCATGGGTGCTTTGAGTGTATGGAGTTCACTTAACTATCCTTCCCATTTGATGTAGGTGGGGCACAGTGTGCTTCATCACTTGTAGCCAGCAGAGAGCAGAACCTCATCCTGGAGGAATCATTAAAGGCAGGGGATGTTTTGAAGATCTATGTGAGAATCCGTATGTCAAAACACTCATAGCAACTTAACTTGGTTTGACAAAGCCTAATTCCCTGTTGTACTCCAGAGTGATTCTGATCGGCAAAATCAGATGGCTTTCGGTGTTGTTCCCACTCTGAATTAGCCCACAGCTTTGCTAATTTTTCCCCAAACTAACTTCATCAAGCATCACATGTTCTCACAATCATGGGAGTGTAGTAATTCAAGAGGTGACCTCATACAGGGGGTCCTCACTGTCACCATGAAGATGCTTGTTGGCCAAATTTTTACAAGTCTACAAAATGAGGGCCAAAATGAGAGGACAATAAAAATGTTTCAGAAAATTAATTTACCCAATTCATGGTCTTATGAGACATTGCCCTTTCTTTTTTCTAATATTCTTTGCCTTTAATTTATAATTATTACAAAGATGAGTGACTGCTATTTAAGCAAATGTACTTACGAGATTAAAATCTGACCACAGCATGTTAGTCTCCTGTTTTGCAGCCATTTTGTTGGCTTAACTTGTGAACTTTAAAAGTTTAAGATCTTCAGATCTACACTAGTGCTCTTGTTTACAGATGGGGGAGCTGGGACCCCAAGAAAACTGCCAAAGTCCAAAGAACTTGGATGTTGAAAAGTCATGGCTCACACTTGAGAACAGCCCTCTTTCAGCTCTAAAGCTGTCTGCTCTGCTAGAAGGTCAATGTCAGCACGTATTCTATTGAATGAAAAAAAATGAAGGAAACCCTCTGTCGGGTGCACCCATGTGTCAGACTCCAGGGATTCACATGTGTTACGCTGCTTATTCACAACCTAAAGAGGAACTGAAAGCGGAATGTACAAGATGCTGAGGAAACTTCAGTTCTGAAGTATGAGCTAGCCCAATGACGAGCATCAATCAAAGCCTACTACTGCCTACATGCGTGTCCGTCACCAGGATCAGCTGTCTTCCCAGTGCAAGGTAAGTCGAGTGCTAATGCCAATGACTGTTATCAAATCTTAAGGTGGTACCCATTTGAAAGCCATTCATCTGAAACCAGTCTGTGGGACTAGTCATCATCTCTCTTCTCTAGATGCGATGTTGGAGCATGAAAGGTTTAAATGTCTTACCTCAAAGCATACACTTGGTGTGTTGTTATACTGCTCTAGAATGTGTTACATCCCAGCCTCTTCCTCTGTCTCTGTACCCTGCTAGGAAGAACTTTTTTTTTTTCTGGAGAAAAGACATGGTGCAGCAGATACCTTGACCTCCCAGACATCATGGACACAGTCATTACCGTGCGAAGGCAAGAGTAAAAAGAGAGTTTCTGGGTACACCAGGCATGAAAGGGTTGTAACGGGCTTTCCAACAATAAGCTGCTCTCCTGCAGATGATTTTAATAATCCCCAGCACATGTGTTCTAACCCCTTGATGCTGTACAATATGTGTAACCAAATAAAAGATCTCTCCAGATTTGGAGATTTACTGTTTGTGATGGGAAAAGGCCAACCAGATGACATCATTTATATTCCAAATATGAGCTGCTGCCAAGGCTGGTGATGTTAAGCTGGAGAAATTGATCCTCAACATTATTCTATGAAGCAAAAGTGGGGGGGAAAGGTCTTGGCCTCGATGGTGTCTTTTTAAAAAATTTATGTGAATATGAAATCTGGTTTAATATACTTCTATCCAGGATTTCTTATGCTAAACATGTAGGCTGTGTAGGAAGAGAGAGTTACCTTTTGTTGTTATAGAGTGAATTCTGCAGAGTGCCTTGGTCTGAACTGATTATCTCCAGTCATGTATAACTCCTCAAGACCCTAGAGTACAGGGCGTTCAGGGGTCGTTTTGGTTCTAAAGGTAGACAATGGACATCTAAGCCAGAAGAGCTTGGGGTATAACCATAATATAAGCTTCCCGTATAACCAAGGATCCAGGAGCAACAGGATGGGGCTTAGATCTGTGCTTGAGGACAAAGTCTCATTTCCTCTCGCAATGAGTAAAATCAAAGAAGCAGACAGTCCTGGCTGCATTGTCTTCTAGTTTTCAGTGTTAGCAGGACCAGACTTAGGATGAGCGCCATGCTGAGGGCCAAAGGGAGAGACGGATATATTCTAAGCACGTGATTGCTGAAACGCTGAGTGTGCTGTGCTCTCTCTTCCTCTTAGGTAGATATCATAGTTCCTTATTTCCAAGCCGTGTTGAGTTTCCATTGCTTGCAGAGAAACCATCCAAAGGGGTCAGTACTGGTAACAATTGCTTCCTAGCGGGTCTATTGCTTTCTTACGCCGCAACCCCATGCTCTTTTCCGAGATGATTCACTTTGTGGTGAATGCCTTAACATGTGCATGGGCATCCACACTCAACGTGGTATTCTAAAACAAGAATCGCTCACAGCACTCCCTGCCGTCTGGCCCCCAACATTCCGCAAGCTGCATCTGTAGCCTTGTTCTCCAGTCTTGCTCTTCAGCCTCCCTGTCCCATCTTCCTGTTGATCTGGTGTGCTCTTTCCACCGGATTTCGCCTGTGCTCTCTCTCTGCACCACTAGTGACCCCCTCCTCCCTCACACCTCCCATCAAGCCTCTCTTCACTGGCCCTTCTGTTCTTTCTTTAGCAGCCTTATATTTCTTTTCAGAGTATTTTCCATACAGTATGGAAATGCCAGCTCATCCCTGTTGGCTGTGGGCTTCATAAATGCAGGAAACATCTGTTTTGTTTAGAGTTTTATCCCCAGGGCTTAACACACAGTTGGTATTATGTAAAATGCCTGTTGAAGGAATGACAAATTAACTGCTGATAACTGTTCAAGGATCTTCCCTTGCCCAGTGCCCAAAGGCTTTAGGATGGTTTTGAAGGATCTGGTCTCACTTCCTTTCAGGACCAGGTCCTGTCACTCACGCTGAATGTCTGCTTTAGGGTTCAGTCATGGACTCAGGCATTTCCCACTGCTTAAGTTCTCAGTGCCCACCACGAACTCTCCCTGAAGCCGCCACTGTGGTGTGGTTGTGATTTCTCACATTAGGTGTTGGCAATAAATTAGTGGAACAAGGAAAAGGTGGTTTGAGTTTTACTCAAATGTCTTCTCAGCCATGGCAAATTGGATTTAACCTTCCATTCTAAAACATGGCAGTGAAACTCCACCAATGGTGTGGTGGCGGGGTGTAGAAAGAGGGAATGAGAAGTTGCTTGGCATAAGACACTACATGCCAAGTCTGTGCTGATCAGTGTATAACTCTCTCTCAGAATTAACCACCAAAGTAATTCTAAATGACTGGCTTGAAACAGTAAAATAAAAGACTAAGGTTGTGGATTAATCTAGACTTCAGAAGCAGAAGGTGACCCAGCAGGAACGAAATGGCCTTTTTAGGTCTCCATTCTCATTTTTACAGGTTTATAGTATCTGGGGCAGGCGAGAGTGCCATCTGGGGTTGGTTGGCGGACTTCTAAGGACTTGTTCTTTGGTTCAACTAAAATGAACTCTTCGTTAAGGCAAAAACTGTGATTTCTGATCTGTCACAGCTTCAGTAACAACTGCAGTGCCCACAGGGCAGTCCTTCACAGCCTGGTGAGAGTATAGCAGGGTGGGTAGAGACTTACTGGAACCTTCTAAGCTTGGGGAAATCTGTCAGTGGTTCACAACCTTCCCAATGTGGTAACATTTTAATACAGTTCCTTATTTTGTTGCTACTTCAAAACTAATTTTACTAGCTATGAATTATAATGTAAATGTCTGATATACAGGATATCTAATATGTGACCCCTGTGAAATGGTCATTGGTTCCTAAAGGGGTCATGGCCTACAGGTTGAGAACCGCTGTTCTAAGATTACAGCATGGGCCTTCTGGATTTTTGTCCTTAATGAAGGCCACCTTCCTGGTGCCCAATTTTTGTGTCTTGTAGACTTTCTGTTATTTAGGGTAGTCCATTGATTCAGAAGCTGACATTCCGTGGAGAATTTCTGGAAGGTTAAGAGAAAGGAAGTAGAGCCCTATAAGTAGGACTTCCCCTCCCATTAAATGCCTTCATTGTTGAGGATGAAAGAAAAAGTATGCTTAAGGGCTAGAGAACTGCATTTGAATCTTGCCTTATCCACCATTGTAGCAGGAGGGCAGGGCCACCTCTATATAAATGCCTAGGGCTGTACAGCCTCAAAGGCATCTCCTGCAGGAGGACCTAGTAGCCCAAGAGACCATGGATTGCTGGTGCAGACAATGCCAGGCACCAGGAACTGCTGTTTAGAAGAGATGCTTTCTCGGGACCAATGTGGGCATTAAAGGGGCCTGCAGCAGCTTTCAAATGAGCTCAGCAGTCTGTGTCATTGGCTCTGTGCCACCTCACCTCCAACCTCCAAGGGCAGGTAGAGTCAGGCACTGAGAAGTCTAAGGCACAGGCAACACACCACTTGGTTTTTTATGATTTGGGACCCTCTAAATAACCATTTGTATTGCAGGTTTCTCATCTAATAAAATGAGTGACGGCCATCATACAGGGTTGGGTTTTTTCCTCCTGGTAACGCAATGCTATCCTTGAATGCAAAACTCTAGCTGAATGTGGCAGTGCTTACACAGCCTGAAGCAAATATGACTTGTTGCTAATGTTTTGTCACAACTAGAAAGTGGACAAATGAACTCCAATCATCTCAGTATGAGGTATGGGCGCAATTACCTTTATCTGATTAATAAACCACAAGAGAGAGGAGCTGCGATCTATACAGCTTCAGAAACACAACCAGGTTACGATGTAGCCTTCCCACCAACTTTAGCCACAGTGAGGGTGTCCCCTGCAAAGTCTTTAGTGTCAAACTCCAGATTGCTTCCTTCACTGTGGATGAAATGTACTCAGGTCTCAGACGAGGGCGATGGGGCGAGGGTGAAGAGTGGGTTCTCAGGAAGATAAGAAAAAGGACTGATGAGACTGAGGAAGTAAGGAACAGGGGTGATAACACGCTCCAAGCTTCAGTCTCCTCCTTCTTAAGGTAGTACTAGTGGCCCCTCGCTAGGCTGCCAAATTATTTATATTTTCTTAATGGGACATGATATCTAAGGTGAGGGAAGATTAAAAGCAACAAAGAGGAGGTAACGATCACTATTGCTAAGCCATAAGGAAGGGGTGAGATAAAAGGCCTGACTGCTTAGTGTCTTTGTTTAAGGTTCCTTCTAGCGATTCTCCTTTTCTACTTCCTATTTTCTTATCAATTAGAGCTAACAAATAAATGAAGCCTTCAAAAGAAACCGACTCGTCTCAGCAAATGTTGATAGAACAGTCATTGTCCCCAGTGTTAGGGGTATGAAGAGTTCTAGAATGCTGACACCCTGGGGGAATGAATGGGCAGAGACTATATATGGTTGTATCACTAAAAACCACAGTGCGTTGTGTAATGCAGGCAGCCAGGGGCTTTTGGAAGAAAAGCATCCCAGTGGCAGACATCAAGTGAGGCTTCCCTAGTGATACCTGTGCGGAGATTTGATGTATGTCTAGAACTATCTCTAAAAAGGGACCCGAAGGACTGTCTTGGCTTATTCCTCCAAGTCCTTCTTGCTCAGAAACGTGGAAATCATTCCAAATCGCTGGCTTGGGTGGTTTATTTTGGACGTGCTCATCACTAAGTACATATTTTTCTAGGATTTGTGAGGAGATGAATTTCCATGTGTGCTCTGCCTTAGCGTGCCTCCTCGGGGTGTTTATTTACTCCATAGCCTAGCAGGGTGCCACAGCTGGAGGCAGCTGGTGGTAAATAAATAGCTTCCATTACCCAATCCCATCACCATCCTCCATCTCATTTCAGAAAACACAGTCTCAGCCCATAGGTTCTTCCACCCCCTCATTCATCACAGTGGGAAAGCCCTGTGGAGTGTGGCCTTTTAAGAATGAACTTGAGAGGTAAAGTAAAGGACAATTGAGGGGACCGCGGAATTCAAACTCGAAGACTACAATCCTTCCTACAAAATCACGCTGTCAATCACACAGTTTCCTTGATAGGAAAACAAAGACTCAAAGGAACCATGCTGCAGTTGATTCTGAGGTGGCTTCGTCACACACAGCTAAGTCCTCAAGTGTCTTCCTTTTGCATGCTTCAGTTCCTCCTCTGATTTGTGTCAGGTGTGTGGAACTCATCGTCAATGCAGGGGTGTGCACCTACTGTGTGCCATATTGTGTGTGTGGGGGAGAGGGGTGGTATTCTGAAACAGACTAACAATGTAACTTGACTTTATCATTCTACACAGAGGACAGAGTTGGTTATTCTCCGTCACCACAGTCCTCACCCTTAGCATAACAGATTCAAGTCTTTAAGACCTCAGTCACCTCTCTGCTCACCTGAAAGCAGGAATCTGGTATGGGAAGGAGATGGAACCCATTCAAGCTAACTCTTAGATGACAGGAGCAAGGCTTATATCCCCATTAACAAACTCCACCCTGGAGGATAGCGAAAGACAGACATTCGAAGGTAGATATAGCACTATCCTTTGAGATAGTTAATGGTTGCAAAGAGTGTATTTGTCCAAAAGAGAAAAATTTCCACGATATTTTCTCTAAGACTACTAGCCTATAGTCCTGATGTGTTGTGGAGGAATTTAAACAAAGGTGATATAAAACAGCTAGCTCTCACCTATGCCTCAGTTCTTTCTTCCTTGCTTGGGAATAGAAATAGAGTGGACAGAAAATCTGTAAAGATAGATGAAGGGTAAGATTGGTTCAGAGCTTTTAGGATGCTTCCATCCATTTGAGCCAAGGGATTCAACTGCCCACTGCACTGTGCTAAATAATGGCTTTCAGGTCATAAAATATCGTAAGATTCAGAACCATAAAGGCTCAGTTAAACTTTTCTTGCGAGTCACAGTACCAAGAACCTTCATAAATGTCCAAACAAGGGCTCTGCATGCCAACTGCAGGCTCTTTTGCCACCTTGTTCCTCTTCTTGCTACAACTCTACCATCACCTCGTGTATCCAGTCTGGCCACTAACACCAGAGGGAGAGGCCAGGCTCTCCAGTCCTGCTTCTTTATTCCCATAAAATGGAAATAATAATCCCTATTTTGGGAGGGAAGAGGCCTTGTGAGGAAAAGTCAGTGAATGGTGTACATACTTCTTGATATTGAACAAAGTATTCAAGGCAGTATAGTAACTTTTGCCTTTTCTGTCTGCTGTATCCATGAGTTTATCCCAGGGACAATTTGAACTATGCCTGCTATGTGTATGAAATAGCTAACATTCTTCAGGCTTGCTTACCTATTTGGTAATTCAGCAACAAGGAAACACACAGTTCTTAAGCATTTGACCTCCTAGAAACCTCTTTTCCTTGAAAACAAACTCCTGCTGTATATGGATCTGAGAGCTCTTCACTCTTTCCCGGTCTCCAGCTCGGCTCATGCCATCCTTGAGAAGGAGCCCCGAGGGTTCTGCAAACCGCCAAGCCATAGCTTCCTCCTGTCGGCAGATGACCTACTCACTGCCCAATAGCCTTTACTGACGTGTTGACAGGAAAGTTTGCCTTGAGGGCTAAGGAAGTCGGGAACTCTTTCCCAGCATGTCTATAGTTTTTAGGATTTCTGGGCTACTCTAAGTTTTCTTTCCATGATAGTGACTGCCTCTCTTTGCTGTTGTCTTTTGATTTCCACATGAGAGCAGCTCACATTGCTTGTATTTGTGGCAATTATACATAGTATATATAGTATATGTACATGGAAGTATGTATACTATTACCCAACTTAATTAATTAATCCGACTTTTATTGAAGACAGCAAGAGGCCCAGAGAAGAAATTCACACTGCAAGATGATAAGCAACTTCAACTCTATACTGAAGCTTTAGCTGATTTTTCTCTTTGTTCAGCAAATGCCTACCTCCAATTACCCCTTGTTTTAGCTAATGGGACATCATCAGACAGAACACAAGCAGAGGCTAAAAATGTCTTTTCAGGACAGGCTTCTTGTAATTCTGCTATTGCCAAAATAAAAATGTGAATCGCATGGTTCATTCATCCCAAAGGATGAGAGCCTGGTGTCAGAAACAGGGGACCAACACTTGGCTGGTCATAGTAGCAAAGCCACAGATCTATAGACATGGAATCATTGCTTGTTCTTTTAAGTTTCAGGGTAATTTATCTTGCATGTTGTCTGACAAACCTAACGCCTCGGCATTCTTTAAACATCTCTGACAACATTAGCACAGGAAGTTTTGACTTTCATAGTTCTGCTGAGGGGGGATCTCATACTCATTCACTAACTGATCATTGTCTCCCTTCCTTACCACCAAACTTCTTCTGGTACCTCTGAGTACATATTAATTTGGATGTCGGATTCATTTACATCTCTCATTTGATGACATGGCTTCGCTTGGACATGCGCCACAGTAGTATTTTCATTTCAAGTCACTCTAAAGAATTTTAATTAAACAGAAAGAAACTCGGGTAATTCTTGTGTTACCTGTGAAACTAATAACATTCTTCCTATATCCATGGCTGCTCCCGGCTCTGCCTAGCATCCCAGATGCCAGACATGGATGTTGTATGGAGAATTTTAGCAGTGTTGTTAAAGAGGCAGCCAAGTTTTGCTGGTCTGCCCTCACTTAGGTCATAGTTTTGCTTAGTGTTCATACTGGCATGGCATTCAAACTGCTTGGATGGGTGGCCACTAAAAAGAACCACAAGACCATTTGCTCTGACCCTCTCACCTCTGCCCTTTAAACCAAATTACACAGCCAAGTCTTTGTGTAGTTCTAGTTCTTTTGGATTCATCTTCCACTCTTCCCATTTCTGTCATTGACTTAGGGTCTGTCATATGCTTATGACAATCCTTCCATTCCAGGTCTCTCTGAAGAAGACCCACTATCTTTCTCATAAGTTCAATGGCACAAAGGTTTCCATATCCCAGGCCATGGCCCAGTTTTACCAGTTAGGGCTCTAAGGCATGGGTAACTTGGATTTTTCTAACTACTTACAGCATCGAGGAAGGTTGGGGAAACTGCAATCTCCAGACCCATCTAAGCAGGACACTATTTTCTTTTCCTGGGATCCTGGTACCAGCCTCTGTCCTGCTTCTCTTGAATCTCATTCCAAAAACCCTTGCCTGGACTTTGACTTGAACATTGACCCCCTCTGCAAAGGTTTCCTTCCCCTGTTGTTTTCCCATGACCTCACCAAACCTTACCATTCCCCACAGAGCTCCTCTCTATCATTGGTACACCATGTAGCAGGGCTATGAGGTATCATTTTGTCTTCTTGTGGAGTTCTCATTGGCACTCAGTACCTCAGGACCTCCCAGTGTCAGGGAAAGTTTATTAGAGACAGATTGTTCTATTTAGAGCCCCATTTAGTCTTTAAGATAGTGGAGAATTCTCTATATGTTCCTCACTTGACAACATCCTAAGCCAAGTTTAATTGGCTTCTGTTAGAAAGCCTGGGGTTGGTCAAGCTATCCTGCGCATGCCATTCCTCTTATCCCTGAGTTCTGTATTTGTCGTTATACAACTGTTTACCAGACTTCCTCTTCCAATGTCCTCCAAGGTGCTAAAGAGGAAAGACTCTTTTTCCTACTTCTTCTATTTGAGCAAGAGGCGTTAACTAGACAGATCTTTAAGCTACTGTTTGACTTGTGCTTTTAAAATATGGCCAACTCAAGTTTCTTCATTCCCTCCTTTGTAACTAAACCCATCGAATACACATATTTTTATCAGTGCAGTGGTGCTTGGGGGAACAGAGTGCTCCTGGAGAGGTCTTCCTAGGGCGCCTGGAATGCCAAGGAACTAACTGCAAGAGATTGGTTGGGATAAGTCATGGAGGAGAGGTATCACTATGGGCTATGAGACCTGTCAAGGAAAACAGCAATAAATAAACCTTTGGCCTTTGTGTGGCATCTACAGTGTATAAAGCGTCTGCATAGTTTTGTAAATTCATCTTCACTGAGGCAAGTTTACATGATCCTAATAATACTGTTTCTCTACAAATGACAAATGAATGACTGAATTGATTCCTAAGTTACTAAGTATTAAAACTTGACCGGCTCAATGACTTTTTTTCTAAATGTAGAAACATATAGGAGATCCACACCAAAATTTCCCGCATTTCACATCATAAACTTTTTTAAAGGCAATTTTCAGCTGGGCATAGTGGTGTACACCTTTAGTCTTAGTATTCCAGAGGCAGAGGCAAGGGGATCTCTGCATGTTCGAGACCAGTCTGATCTATATAGCACATTCAAATACAAGAACCTATGGGTATATTCTCATTCAAACCTCCACAAATGGGTAGATAAAAAGGGCCATTTTCTCTATACAAAATATAGACATAAAAGGTAATTTCATCTATACATTTATTATTAAAAATTATTTTTTAGATACTCAGATTTGTGCCCTAACTTACTGCAGACAATATTTAAGTGAACACACACACACACACACACACACACACACACACGAGATGTGGTGTGGGGGAGGAAGGGAGGGAAGGAGGGAGGGAGAGAAAGAGAGAGAGAGAGAGAGAGAGAGAGAGAGAGAGAGAGATGGAGAGAGAGGCACAACCACATGGTTGCAGCCACACTCACACATACCCAAACCGAATATGTGGGAACTGCATCTCTGAAAGACTTCTTGAACCCCAAACCTCAAATGGTTTGTTTAGGTTTTGGTCATCAAACAAGAGCACTTGTGTTTCCCCCACTCCAGTTGGGGGCTGGTGTGCTTTTGCACAGGGTGAGTAATGTCTAGCTGAGCCTCTGCTGTTGCAATCCAAATACACTCACGTTGCGCACTTAGACCTAGCCGGAGGAAGCCGAGACCCAGGAAGCATGCCAGATGTTTACACTGCCTTTTCATGGAAAGCTAAGCTCTTTAGTCTTGTGTGCGTATTTATTGAGCTGTGGAAAGGGATGTTTGAACAAAACCCATCCAACGATAATGGAGGGCAAAATGTTAAGAGGTACTGATGAAATAAATACTGAGTTGATTTCTACTGACTAATGGCCTGGCTCTCTGATAGCCAGGCAACTCTTGTTCTTTTGATAGACATAGGACACAAGATACTGGCTGTGGATGGATAGCCATGTGGTTTCTCAGGAAAGTCAGAATCTTATATAAGCTATGACTCTTCAGCTCGGACATAGGTGTTAGAACCAGGCAGTAAAGGCTTGACTCAGCTTTCCTCTGGACAAGTCATATCTTCTCTCTGAACCCATGTTTTTCTCATCTATGGCTTGGGCACACCACATCTTTGACTCTTATTAGACATTAATCATACAACTTCAATGACACAATTAATAGAGTACTTGGCTCTTTCCTGAAGCTTCACTCCTATATGGTTTGGGGTCACGGGAGCCTTCTGGCTCCGATGTTCTTGGGATCAACAGCGGGACCAGGCTTTCTTGAGACCATTGCTTTCACAGCCAGCTCCCTTTTCTTGGCCTCTGCTTGCTTCTCAAGACTTTCCTCATCTTTTCTTGTTATTGTGACAACTCAGGCGCCAACTGGAGAGGAGCCTCTCTCCATGTGAATAAACATGTTGATGGGATATATGTAACTTGGACCAGGAGCTGTGGCCTGTGTAACCGAAGAAGAATTCCCGATGAGTTACGAAATTAGCCACTGGTGTTTGGACACTTGGAGGCAGGAAAATGCAAGAACGCATGCTTCAGGGACATTTTCTGCTTCTTTTAGACCCCTCACCCAAGAGGTCCCTTCTCTCTCTTTGCTCTGTCCCTCTGTCCAGCCAAAAGACAGTTTTGAGCAGATGAGAAAGCAGTTATTTCCTCTTCAGATCTGCTCGTGTTCCTTCTTGTTCCAGTGACTGCCTCGCAGTGCGACTTTGAACATGAGTGTAACTACTTTGAACCTTAGGAGTACTTGAGAGGTGTTAAGTCATTGAAAGCTGACTTTAAATCCTAACTCATGGGCTTGTCAACTGTGACCTTGAACCATAACTGATCGTACTTTGCCTCAGTTTCCTCAGCCTTAGGATGACTTCTTTCTCTGTAGGCTATACAGATTGTAGAAATGATGATGGATGGATGGACGGATGGATGGATGCACAGACAAACAGGCAGACAGACAAATGAATAGAGTCCATATTCTCAGCACATAGCTAATGGTTAGATAATAATCTGTTCTCACTATAATCACTATAATGAAACCTTTTACCTATAAAATGAATATTTATTCAATATTTCTCTCAGCTAAACTCAGCTTCTGTTTTCTTTCTTTAGCTGTAAGGTCCCTCCTCCAATATCTTACTATCTGTGATGAGTTTTTCAATGAGAATGCCTACTGATAGGCTTATATTCTTGTATGTTTAATCCCCAGTTGATGAACTGATTGGAAGTGTTAGGAGGTGCGAGGTTTTAAAAAAGCCCTCAAAATCTCTCTCTCTCTCTCCCCCCCCTCCCTCTCCTCTGCCTGTTGTCTATGGATCAAGATGTAAAATCTCAGCTCCTTCTCCAGCACCATGCCTGCCTGCATGCTGCCCTGCTCTCCACTATGATGATAATGGACTAAACCTCTGAACTATAAACCAGATCCCAATTAAATGCCTTCTTTTATAAGGGTTGCCTTCGTCATGCTGTCTCTTTACAGCAATCGAACACTGACTACGATGCTATCTCAAGGCATCACAAATATGACTCAGGAAAAAGTAGTCAAGACTATCACTTTTTAGTTGGTTAAAAACAGAGCATTTTCTAAGAAACGTTCCTTTTAAAAGTAGTGAACACCTGAAATCTGAACTCATGTCACAATGTTCTCAGTCATATTAGTAAATAACAGAGATGGGACAGCTTCACAAGGAGCAGTCTTTCACCTGACAATACCTGTTGACTGAGCACCTGTTAGGTGCCTCTGGCTTCACAGATCATTCCCAGTTATGAGACATCAGTGCACCATTATAATCCCTCAGCTGATCCCAGCTGGCTTTCTCAGACTTGCATCGTACACTGCTTATCTCTTTCTAGCTTTGTCTCCACACCACATGACACCTACTGAATGGTAAATACTGAGTGTTGGCTGCAAGTTTTAATTGAGTAACACTTCTCTAAGCCAAAGCCATGGCTAAGCCTGCCATTGCTAGGACAGACAGGTGCTTTGCTGGGACAGATGGACTCCTGGCTGGATTTCCCCAGAGTCTCTCTGACACACTTTCTCTATATACTTGCTGGGTCTTTCTGACACACTTTCTCTATATACTTGCTGCCCAGGTTTCGTTGTTGCTGGGTTGTTGTTTGTCCCTTGTTTCCATAGGGTGTTTTGAGATGGTGAGAAAAGCTACCTAGAACGATACTTAGCTCCGATACAATTGTGTCCGAGCCTCCTAACTTTCCCTTAAGAATCCCTCTTCCTCAGCATATACTGAAGCTGAAACTGACTTTGTTAGGGAACAATGTGACCACTTGTTGAGCTGAGCTACTCAGTAGTGAAGGAAACTCCTGACAGCATTTCTTCGAGGCTCCGCCCAACAGTTACCTAGCAATAGCTGCCCACCAGGTACAAGGACTGTTTGCCCCTCTCTTTCTTCCTCCCTTCCTCCCTCCTTCTCCTTTCCTCCCCCTCCCATGCTCTTCCGCAGCCTTTTCTCCTTTCCCTCTCTGTCTCCTCTCTCTTTCTGTCCCTCTCCTTTCTCTACCTTCACCCACTTCTCCAGGTCCTAAATAAACTTCCTTTTATACTAGGCCTGTCCCATGGTTGATTCCTCATGGGGAACACCTTGGCAGCACCTGCTGAGGTGCTCCTGCCCGCTACCCCACCCTTGCCATTTTATAAAATGCAACAAACTCAACATCATTTATTTCATTTTTTAAACTTCTGATCACCTGGAATAATACAGTGTGTGTGAGGGTGTTCTCCAGAGTTTCTCCCAGTTGCCCACTGCTGTACGTCAATCACTGTTTAGCTGATGAGAGCTCAGAACCAGAGAAAGATGGCCGCATGGCTGGCACTGTGGTGGGTGAACTGAAGTTCAGAAGCAAAGCCGATGATACCCGATGAAGACCAAGGCTCTTTGGCCTACCCTCGCTGGTCATCCTCAGGCAATACTTTATTTCACAGATGCTTCTGTGGGCAAAGAAAGCTTTCTGTAAGTTGCTATGTCATTGGGCTTTGGCTTTGAGTGAGTGGTTCTGGGTTTTGTTTTATTTTTACCACATGTTGTTGAACTGTTCCTTGAGAAGTCTTCACTGCTCTGACTGAGGAGCTGCATGAGGAGCCTGAGGCCAGGACAAGGCAGATGACCACAAGCTTTCCCGGTGCTTTTCTGAGTTCACAGCCCTCCTGGCCTCTGTCCTGCCCTCTCAGAGTGGCTGCTTTGTCTACATTCCACCGTTGTTCCCTGTAAACAGGACCCCTCAGACCATCTATGTAACTTGCAAGAGAGTTTGTAAACAAAGAGTTGCTGTGAAGCCTCCCTTCTCCACTTGTCCCAGTGGAGCCTGGCTAAGGGACCAGGGTTATTCCTTCTGGTTTATTGCTCTGCCATTGTTAACCCCTCGGCAACAGAATGAAGTTTTCTACATCTGGGGTTTTCATGAAAGTTATTATCAAAACCACTGCTGTTGCTTTTTCAAAAGGGGGTTTTGTTTTGTTTTGTTTTGTTTTTGATCATGTATGTGTGGGGGAGAATGAGTACCTACAAAGACCAGAAGACAGTGTTAAATTTCTTGGAGCTAGAGTCACAGACAATTATGAGCCTCCTGACATGGGCACTAGGAACTGAATTTAGGTCCTTTGCAAGAGTAAGAAGCTCTCTTAACAGCTGAGCCATCTAACTTGACCCAAAGACAGCGCTTGGTATGATTTTGATCTTAACAGCCCCTGAATTTCTGTGACATTAGAGGACTGCATCTTATTTTTAGTGCTTAGATTTTGAGGGACACAAAACAGATTTTGCTACATAGTTGATGACAAGACTATATAACTTCCTGAACCATAAAACATAATTTATAAAACTTGTAAATCATGTGGGGTCTTCACCAAATATCTGTAATTCTTTACTCTTCTGAGCACATGGAGAAAGCACACTGCCTTGCCTAGTCCTGTTTGGCTATGCTGGGTCTCTAACTGTTCTGGGCAATATGCCATTAGAAGGCAAGTGGCTACCAGTGCAAGACCATCAAGGAATCTCTCTGTCACAAGAAGATGATGCTCTGTAGAGATTCCTAGGAGTAGGACCTGTACAAATGCCCCCATCCATGTTGGCATGTCTATTGGTATTCATGCAGCCATATTGTTGAGGTATTGTAGATATACCTCCCCTAGGAGACACAGTCTCATTGCAGATTCCTTGTGCCTCTGGCTCTTGCAATATTTCTGCCTTCTTTTCTGAGATGTTCCCTGAACCTTTGGTGGGAGAACTATGCTGATTTGACAGATGGGGCTGGCAACCTACAACTATTTTGTTCTTTACATTTTGAATAGTTGTGGCTTTCTGTAATGACCTCTGTCTTCTAAGAAATGGGAGCTATATTTATCTGTGGATATAAAAATAAGTCTTTAGAATGCGATAATAAAGTGGGAAGAACAAGTTCTCTAAGATTCATGACCTCACTAGGCCTGGCTAAGCAAAGATGAGTTCCCTCCTGTTGAGCAGGTCTTAAGTTCCATTAGACAGTTGGTTACTACCATGACACAAGTGCCACTATTGCACGGCGAGATATGCCATGCTGGTGGTTGTTGTGGTTCACAGGCATCACAACTTGATAGGACTATTGATTGCTTCTCCACCCCCACCCCTTGCAACTTGCATAACATCATCTGGTACAACAGAGGCTAGTCTTTAAGGAGAAGATTGTTCAGGTCATATTTAACTCAGATCATCTGAGCCCCATGTCTGAAGTTCATGGGATCATTACCAATAAGAACTTATTTTCAACTCCTAGAATGCAACCAATGGCAATAGTTTATATTTTCTTGGGAGTCTCTTGGGTACCAAAAGGAGATTTCTCACTCCTGCTATTGGAGTTTTTGTTAGACAATCTGTGGTTCTTGGAAGAAGCATTATCAACCCAAGTGGCTAACTTAATTTCTTCATCTATCCTATCTATCTATCTATCTATCTATCTATCTATCTATCTATCTATCTTCTATATTTACATAACTACATATGTATGTATTATATTCAATTTTAGGCAAATAAAATAATATGGTATTTATTATAAAATTTTCAAATATTTTTAGTGTCATTTATCTGTCTGTCTTCCTTCTTCTTCTTCTATATTAACCTTCTTCCCTTCTTCTTAATTAAGCTTCTCCCCCTTTCCCATTTTCCTATTCATGTAGTATAGGTTGGTCTCAGACTTACTGTGTAACCAAAGATGGCCTTTGAACTCTTGATTCTCCCACCTTTGACTCCAAAATGATATGATTATAGCATATGTCACCATGTACCATGTTTGGCTCCTCTCCTACTAGTTTATGAATAGTTGAATAATTCTTGCCCAAATTAATTACTATTGTTATAATTTCTGCATGTACGTTTAAACTTTTATTTCATAGAGCATGAAAAACTTGATAACTTATAAATTGCAGAAATGTTTTTATTTTATTACTAGAACTTGATCTAGGACAGCAGAAATGACTCTGAGCTACACTGGGCATAGCTTGAACATGTGAGAGCTCAAAGCCTGCCTCCATAGTGACACACTTCTTCCAACAAGGCCATACATCATAGTACAACCTCCTACAAGTCTATGGGGTTCATTTTATCAAACCACTATGCCAGTTTCCAGATAGGGATTTTTCTAAGCCTAGTGTTTTTACTACTTTTGCCAGTTGGTTTTCTGTTATAAAGAACTTTCCTTCCCCTGTTATTTGCTTGCTCAAATCCACGTAGATTCCTAGATATAGGCTACTTTTTTCTATTACTTCACTGGCTTTTCATCTTTATGCATCTATTTTGATCATTGACTACCTCTTGTTATCTTCCAAGTCTGTCTAAAAAACTTTATATCTACAAAACTTGGTTCAGCCTATTGTGGCCAATTTGGGAGTTCCCTCTTTCAAGTTCCTCCAGTTTTAACAAAGCAGCAGGTGCTAAGCGTTCTTAGTTTAATCCTTTTTTAAAATTATGCATACCAGGATAATGAATGCAAGGAAAATGAAAGATTTTCCATCCAGAATGCCTAAATCCCTTTAATTACCAGTAGCGTCAACCAGCAGAAAGGGAAGCATTTGTTACCACACACCTTAGGCCACTGTGAATTTCTCAATGGTTAGGTCAAGTAGCCATGGAATAAGTTATCAATGTGTTTAGATTTCACATGAACGCTTCCCTCAACTTGTCTCATATCCAGTGGTCTTTCACCATCCTCTAGAAGTCTACTGTCTTGCCTTTCTCTATAGTTCTTCATTCATAAAGAATTTCTCTGCCAAAAGATGGAAAAGATGTGGGCCCAGGCTCTAGGGTCCTAGGATTTTTTTGTTGTTTGTTGGTTTTTGCTTGTTTTTCCTTACCCGTGCAAGGAGATTCATGACCATGGGTAAGTGGCCTACCCTCACCGAGGCTCACTTCCTTCATTCTGAAATGGTTCTATTAGCATCGTGATAAAATGAGACTCCAGTAAGTGACCAAAGAAAGGTGCATTACAAGTTCTGGGAGCTTCCGTGCCTGAGTACGTTGTGTTTGGCTTTCCACTTGCCTCAGAAGCTCTTTCTTGCCTTGACTGCCTCTCCACTGACAGATCCCTCTCGAGTGTTTTTTTCAAGACTCTGCTGTTTACCGCTGGCTTCTGTGAAGCCCTTTTCAGTGGTATGTTGTGTAGCCCGACGTCTTCATTTTGTTTGGACACAACAATAGCCTGGTGAAATGTGACATAAAGCTTCTGTTCACCAGCTGGGCACTGAACCCTGCCCTGCCCTACCCCATCCCACCTCAACACACCACTATTTCCCTTCATAGCCTTGGTAGCAATGAGCATTTATTTATTTCTTTGTGTAACAATGATCCTTGGTTAAACTCATATTTCTGAATGCTGCTGCATCTTTTGTCACCCTCACCTCCTCCCCTCAGGACATGAAGGAAACATCCATAGGAGTTATGCATGTCTGGTTCACCTAATACACTTCCTTTACATATGACTTAGAAACTTAGAGATGACAATATAGACTGTAAAGGCTAGAAAATATATATTAAAATCAAACAAAGGAGAATATTTGAAGCAATAAATTAAAAAAGAAGCCATACAAGGCATATACAAAGTTTATCTTAGTTGTTTATTGCTAGTAAAAAAAATCATACTTAGTTATGCAATTCATAAAGTTTTACAACCAGCTCTATTTTCTGTCTCATCTCCTATCCCACAGGGCAATGTGGGTTACAGTTACTTGGCCTCTGCTCCTTCCCCACTGCCCTGTTTGTCTCAAGAGGCTCCTTCTGCCTGATTACCCTACCTTATTGCATCTCAGTGCTACATGGAAATGTCACCTGCTCAAGTCACATTTTCTGTGGACTCATGCCAGTCATCACCCATACTTCAATGCCACAGGTCATTCACTTTGAATATAACCCTTTCAAGAGGGCAGCTTGTTACGTCCTGCTCTCTGCACATTGCCTCTGTAGCTTGTGACCCTTCCAGAGGAATGGAGGTCGATTTGCATGGGACAGTCATCCTATGTTTGTTATTCCAGTAGCAGGCTTAGAAGCTTTGAGCACTGCGTTTTTGTTTCATTTTCACAAGAACCATTTGTACTAAGTTTTACCCTTACATTTAAACTAAGGACACTGGGTATGAGAGCATGAACAACTTGCTTATGCTCACATTTCATTTAAACAGAGAAGCTCAGACATAAGCCATGCTCTCTCCAATGCACATGCCACCATCTCCTCCATATTGAACAAGTATTTCATAAGAGGAGGGAAGATGTATGCTTTCCTATTTCTTTTTCACTGAGGTTGATATCGGGATACAGAGGTTATAGTTTTGTTTTTGCTGGTTATTTTCTGTATCCCCTTGACTAACTTTCAAAGGATCAAGTATCACTTCCTTTAAAATTTATTTCCTGACCCCCAAGTCTGAATACAATGCCATTCCTGTGCCTTCTTGTTACAGTCTGTGAATATCACTAGTGTTAATTCAAATAATCAAATAATTATCTAATTAATCCTTTCTAGAATGCTATAACTCAATGATGAGGACACAGTACATTCCTCACTAAATGTTCATTGAGTTAATAATACAAGGAAGAATAAGACTTGCGATCCTGGGTAGGATTTACTTTTCTGACAAAAAAAAGAAGTACTACGTCAGAGATGGCACAAACATGACACATGTGCTGTCATTTCTACTTCTCGGTGTCCTTGACAGAGCCTATTACCTATTCCATCTTGGACACAATTAAAAAGAATTCCTTCTCATTTTAAAGATGGCTGTACCTACTACCAACTAGATTCTCGCCATCCAGAGTCTAGACATCCATTCCTTGTCATTCTCAGAGCCTAATCACTCTCGTTTCCATGGAAATGTGGAAGTATAAGATACTCTCTGAAGGTGTAATACGTGGCGATGATGGATGACATTCTTGCCACTATGTCACTCCTGAATTTTCATCACAGCATTCCTGATTTGACAAGTGATTTAACATCTTGGACCAGGGAAGGACTGATGGATGAATTGGTCTTCTGTGCACGGCTGTTGGGCAGGAAATTAATAAGAATGCTGGCTGACATGATCTATGGGACTGTAAGCTCATTATGTCTGATTAACTTCCAGCCTTTCACTCCCCTCTGACAGCTACTGGGCCTCAGGGTTTCCAATAGCAACTGTTTCCCATTCACTAATTGATTGCTTAGTCTTCAGCCGTGAAACCAGACTCTCCCACAGACCTGTGAGAGTGGGGGACCCTTCTGCTTCATGTTACCTTTTCCTTCTGGCAATTGGAAGGTGAGCTCCTGCCTTGTCTAAGTGGTGTTGACAGTTGAAGCCCTTTGAACTTACAAAACAAAATGTGAAGGAATGACCAGCTCCTCTTAAAAAATATTTGTAAAGATTTATTTATCTTATTATTTTATGTGCACAAGGGTTTTGACTGCATGTATGTGTGGGCACTATGCCTGGTTCCAGTGAAGGTCAGAAAAGAGTGTCAGATCCCTTGAACCTACAGTTACAGATACTTGTGTGCCGCCATGTGAGTGCTGGGAATCAAACCCGGGTCCTCTATAAGAGTAGCAAGTTCTCTTATCGGCCAACCCAGCTCTCTAGCCCTGATCAAATTCTGATTATTATTTTAGTAATCAAAGTCAGTTTATAGAATTGTTATTTATGCATATCACTGATCTTTGTGCCTCTAAAATTCTTATCAAATGCTTGCTGTGAACATTCAGTATGAGGATGACAAGAAAAATAGGGTGGGCCGCTGAAATAAAGAGGTAACTTTTTTCACAGATGTGTGTAGAGCAGAAACAGAAATACAAATGATGCCAAGTCCTACAGCATATATCCAATTAAGTCCAAATATATGTATATATGTATTTATGTACACACACAGACACACAGACACACAGACACACACACACACACACACAGAGAGAGAGAGGATACATCGTCTCAAGGTATCTACTATATCTTAAAATTGGACTAAGCTCCCTCTTGAGTTTCCTTTATTATGCAGAACACTTTGCTCTGTTCCACTAAAACATAATACCTCAACACTAACCCCTGTCTCCATCAATGTCTCTATCTCTCTCAAGGGGCTTGCCTATGTGGGTGAGTAGAAGCCAAAGGCTATGTCAGAGCATCTTCCCCAATAGCTTTTCTACTTTGCTGTGCTTATTGTTGTTGTTTAACTGAGCATTGGGCCATCTTACAAGTCCCTGGGATCTGCCTGCCTCTGCTCCCAAGCCAGTGCTGTGTTTATACATTCTGACACCCGTGCCAGGAACCCAGGTTCTCACGTACAAACCGCAAGCACTTTACCTACTAAGTGACATCACCACACAGAGCACTTTTCTCTCCTTGCTTCCGATTTTGTTTTATTTAGCTTGCTTTTCCTGGGTATCCTCGTCATTGTGAAGGCGAGGTTTCAACTTAACTAGGGATGGAGAGTGAAAGGAATGGTGAAAGAATATAATCTAAATAAATACTCCTGGGGATACTTCTATGATGACCATCCTAATGAATGCGGGTTATGCACAAACCTACTTGAGACATCAATTGACAGCTCCTCCCCCATATCTAGCCAAGCCAAGGCTTTCATTAATACCATGGTACAGTGGAGGGAGGCCAAGCTCCAGCATGAACCAATAACATTTTCCTGACTTCACACACAAGGCACAGCTCTTTACGTTATCAACTAAAAGTGTGGCTCTAGAGCCTCGCTCTCATTGGTAAAGCACCACGTAAGTGCTAACAGCCATTATCTATGTCAACGGCACAGTCGGAGGGGAAGAAAATGGTAAGATGGGGTTTCGCCTTCATCTCTTGTAGTCATGTCTAGTTTCATGCAGCCTTATGAAAAGGACACTTTTAAAATTTGTCTTCCCACCAACTCACCAACTGTGGGGACGCCATCATTGACTGGTTGGTATTTGCCACATCCTCCCCTTGGCTCAAGTTGTGATGAAATCTGAAAATACTCCTGGACTAGGGACAATTTAGTGTTTAAATTGAAGGGGCTTAAAGGGTAGCATCTCCTTTGGGCTTAGACTCCTCCTGTTCCCAGCGGCTCCATGAGAAATGGATACTTGGACCAGCTCATTATTCTGGGCAGAGTTGATGGATTTTTGTCCTGCAGTTAAAAAAATGCAAAGACCTATGTCTTGTCAGAAGCAATACATTCTGGCCCAAGTTTTATTCTATTTTCGTGAAATTTTTCTGAAGATTCTACTTTTCCTCCTTTCCCCCAGATTCCTGGTTGGTGGTGAGGTTTGCTTTCCATGTGACTCATGTGAGTCACTTTGTGAATTAGAGCTGCTTCCTCACACAAGAATTTTCCAACCGTGACTACTGCCTAAAGCTGTTCATGATACTAAGTGTACAAAGTAAGATAGAACTATAAAATTATATACATATACACATAAACATACACACTCATACATCATATAATATCGGATATGTCATATATATCCTATACATCCTATACATCATACACACATACACACACACACACACACACACACACACACATTCAAGAAGCCTTTACCACTGGGATCTTGAAGGAAGAAGAGGGTGGAGGCTAGCTCAGCATATCAGCAACAATACTCAATAGCAAATCGATATGTTCAGACAAATAGATTAACCAACCTACCTGCTCCTGCTAACTCCCTCAGAGCACATCTTTGTGGGTTTGGACAGCCTGCACTGAGAAGTCAAAGTGAAAAAGTGACCTCCCTCTTCACCTTTCAAATGACTCTGGGTTGTCTGATATAAAATCTGCTACTTTAATTTTAATAGCAATAGTGAGAACAAATGAGTGTAGTGCATAGACACTCAAAAAATTTATCTGCTAGCTATTCCATGGGTGACCAAACGAAGATTATTTTTTCTCAAACCTTGATATAGGAGAGGGAAATGTGCAATAATTTTAGGCAGTTCTACAAGTGCCTTATAGACAGTATACATTTTGTCAAACACTTTTAGTTTCTTATGCCTTCTCAGTCCTTTGCCTTCTCACTCTGTGAAACAAAAACTGCAAGGACTTTGGAGGAAGCACAACACCTTCCCAAAGTAACTTCCTATCTGCTCTTCCTGTGCCTTCTTTCCCAGCCTTCCACCACATACACCAATCTCTCTTTTTCTCATTCATTCTCTTATTTATTATGTATCTATCTTTAGCTCTTATTTATTTACTATCTATCTCAATCTTTCACTTTCCATTACCTATTATCTCTCTGTCTGCACCTGCCTATCCATCTGTCTGTCTATCTATGAGATGATAGGAAGCAGTCTGAGGTAATCATGAAATATCCTGATCCTGTAAAGATGGGAGACTAGGGCTGGAGGGCAATGGGAGGAACCACACTGATATATTGAGTGGAGGTAGAGAGAGAGAGAGAGAGAGAGAGAGAGAGAGAGAGAGAGAGAGAGAGAGAGAGAGTCAGAGGGGTGCACACCAGCTTGAGTTGTTCAGTTGTAGCCCACAATGATGGAGCAGGGCAATACCTATTTAAAGCATCAGTTGCAACATGCAATTTAGAGAAAAAATGTACATGGCCCCATTACAGAGGAAGTCATCAATGCTTCAAGTCTGTGGTGGTTTGACCAGGAATGGTCCCCATAGATTCATGTCATAGAAGGAGGTATTAAGAGATGTGGCCTAGTTGGAGAAGGTATGGCTTTGTTGGAGGACATACTTGGAGTTTGTAACTAGGGCATGGACTTTGCAGAAGCTCAAAGTAGGCCTAATGGCTCACTGTCTCTTCCCGACGCCTGCTGATCCAGATGTGGAACTCAGTTACCTCTCCAGCACCATGTCTGCCTGCATGCTGCCATGCTTCCCGCCATGAGGATAGTGGACGAAACCTCTGAACTGTGAGCTACCCCCAATGAAATGTTTTCTTCTATAAGGGTTGTTGTGGTCACAGTGTATCTTCCCCAAAATAAAAACCTAACTAAGACAAGGCCCAATACTTAGAGACTAAAATATCGATGTAGAGTGGCAGAGTACATGAGACTGTGTCAACTTTTTCTTAAAGAAAGCCAAGCAAACAGTAATCCCAAAGACCTATTAAACTAGACTGGAATATAGTTTTCCCCAACACACCACTACCTGCTATATGGAGACTCATTAATGGTTAGCAAGTCATGGAAGCTAAGGAGAAAATGAACTATGTTTTGTGCACACACACGTCATGGTATAATTCTACAAACCCCCATAGGCAAAATGCAAACCACAATTCTTACCTGGGAATACAAGTGGTTTATTGTCTACACTCTAAAGAGCACATGAGAAGGAATCATTTTGTACATCAGCTTATGCTCTATCATTTGTGCCTACCGGTGATCCAGATCCATGTAAAGAAAGCCTATGACCATTGAGACAGCAGAGGGGTGGACATGTCTCTCCCTAGCCAGACTGATACAGTTCCTGTCTCACATGACCCCACTTCCACCACTCCTTTCTGCTACCATCTCATTGCTCGTTTTCAGAGCCTTATAACACTGTGGTATCTTTTATGTTTGTTTTATCTCTCAGAAAAGAACATGTCTGCTTTGTTTAAAACTCAGTAGTATTATAAATCAGATCATGACCTCCCTAGGACCTTAGAAACTCAGATTATATATTCCCAAATGTAGAGGCATGTTTTTATTGGATATTTCTTTATTTACATTTCAAATGTTATTCCTTTTCCCAGTTTCCTGTCCATAAGCCTCTTATCCCATCACCTGCCCCTTCTTCTATAAGGATGTTCCCTCCCCACCCACCCCCATCCCTCACCCTGCCAACATTCCCTTACACTGGGGATCCAACCTTGGTGGGACCAAGGACTTCTCCTTCCATTGGTGCCCAACAAGACAATCTTCTGCTACATATGCAGTTGGAGCCATGGTCAGTCTTTGGGTAGTGGTTTAGACCCTGACAGCTCTGGTTGGTTGGCATTGTTGTTCTTATGGGGTTGCAAACCCCTTCAGCTCTTTCAATCCTTTCTCTAATTCCTCTATCGTGGGTCCCATTCTCAGTTCAGTGGTTTGCTGCTAGCATTCACCACTGTATTTGACATGCTCTGGCTGTGTCTCTCAGGAGAAATTTATATTCAGTTCCTGTCAGCATACACTTCTTAGCTTCATCAATCCTATCTAGTTTTGGTGACTCTATATATATGGGCCACATGTGGGGCAGGCTCTGAATGGTTGTTTCTTCAGTCTCTGCTCTAAACTTTGCCTCCCTATCCCCTCCTATGAATATTTTTGATCTCCCTTTTAGCAAGGAGTGAAGTATCCGCATTTTGGTCATCCTTCTTCTTGAGTTTCACATGGTCTGTGGATTGCATCTTGGGTAATTCAAGCTTTTGCTCTGATATCCACTTATCAGTGAGTGTATACCATGGGTGTTTTTCTGTGATTGGGTTACCTCACTCAGGATATTTTCTAGTTCCATCCATTTGCCTATTAATTTCATGAAGTCATTGTTTTTGATAGCTGAGTAGTACTCCATTGTGTAGATGTACCACATTTTCTGTATCCATCCTCTGTTGAAGGGCATCTGGGTTCTTTCCAGCTTCTGGCTATTATAAATAAGGCTGCTATGAACATGGTGGAACATGTGTCTTTGTTATATGTTGGGGCATCTTTTAGGTATATGCCCAGGAGTGGTATACCTGTCCTCAGGTAGTGGAATGCCCAATTTTCTGAGGAACCTCCAGACTGATTTCCAGAGTGGTTGTGCCAGTCTGCAATCCCACCAACAATGGAGGAGTGTTCCTCTTTCTCCACATTCTCTCCACAAGTTCTGTTGTCCCCTGAGTTTTTATCTTAGCCATTCTGACTGTTGTGAAGTGGAATTTCAGGGTTGTTTTGATTTGCATTTCCCTGATGACTAAGGATGTTGAGCACTTTTTTTAGGTGCTTCATAGCCATTCGATATTCCTCAGCTGAGAAGTCTTTGTTTAGCTCTGTACCCCATTTTTAATAGGATTTTTGGCTCTCTGGAGTCTAACTTCTTGAGTTCTTTGTATATTTTTGGTATTAGCCTTCTAGGATTGGTAAAGATCTTTTCCCAATCTGTTGGTTGCCATTTGGTCCTAATGACAGTGTCCTTTGCCCTACAGAAGCTTTGCAGTTTTATGAGGTTCCATTTGTCAATTCTACATCTTAGAGCTGTAGGAGCGTTTTTAATCGAAAGGAAGAAAAATAATTACAGAGCACATTTCTTTTCGTAATTACCACACACTTACATAGTGGAACTGGAGGAGGCAGGTAGTGGTCTGTGGGCGAGTACTAACTTTATTTTACATTCAAAATCCCATGGATTATTAACATTATATTAAGTACCAGCTTTGACATATTTATAAATCAGGATTCAAATAAATGTTATATTTAATTTTTAATATATTAACTATAGTACTAATACATACATATACACATATAGACAGATACCATACACAGATACACCTATGAGTCTATTTTCTTATGAAACAAAAGAAAGGGCTAGCCAAAGACTTAGCCTTGCTTTCACTGAGATCAGCTTGGTAAGATCTTCCTTGATTATTGGTGGTATGTATGTGGAGAGCAGGGCATGAAGCTTCTTTCCGCTTAACGACTATGGCAACATGTAGAAAATGTTTCATAATGAATCTCCAGAGTACCTTATCAAGCATGTATGTTACAGCTTGAATGTGGATGCTGCTCTAAATCTGTGTGTTGGTACATAATACTCAATGTTGGTGGTGTAAAGAAGTTTGTCCTTTGGGACTCTATTCTCATGACTGAGATCTGAGAGTCTTTATAAACTGCCCTTGCTGTTTCTGCCATTATGAAGGGGCAGCAAGAAGAAGCAATCTTTGAAGCAGAGAGTAAGAATTCCTAGATCCTAAATCTACCAGCATCTTCACCGTCGATTTCACAGATTTCAGAATCATGAGCAATACATTCCTATTGTTTATAAATTGCCCTGTAGAGGTATTTTATTACAGCAGCCCAAATGAACCAAGATGATATACATGCTTGGGTATTTATGTGTTTGCAAAGGTATGTGTTTTGATACTTAGAAACTGGCATCTATACCCAATACACACATGTTCTACAGGAAAAGTTGTGGTCAGGAAGTCAAGGGCAGAAAGTTCCTAAAGACTTAAAGTTCACCTATTCTGTTTTAGAGTTGAGGGTGCTAAAGTCAAGAGAGGCTATGTGACTTTTCGGAGAACAGGGAGCCTCTGAGTGTCCAAACTTTGATTCTCATGAAAGCCCTTGACTGAGTTGAGAGTTTTTCACAGGAACTGGGCTATCTTTTGTAAGTGTATCATCTCTGGCTGGGAACTGGGTCTGCATCTACAACCAGGACACTCTTAAAAAATGTGGAGAAACTCTGTTTCTTGCAGCCCAGCAACAAGAGGGTTCTCTTTACACCTCTAGCACTCAGGAGACTTTTCCACATGCTCCCCTCTGAGTCTCATTGTTAGTACAACAGGAAATTGGAAAATCTCATGCCAAGATTACTGTGCTCAGATTATAAAGCCAGATAGCTGCTAATACAGAATGTCTGTGCTGAGAGGAGGGGAAATGAGAGATGAGGGAGAGAGAAGGAGGGAAAGAGGAAGAGGAAAGGGAGAAGAAAAGGGATGAGAGGGGAAGCTGAAGATAGAGAGTCCTAGAGGATGTGAGAAAATAAGTTAGGAAATAAGTCCATCCAAAATGAATTAATAGAATAATTAATAAAAATACTTAACTAATTTAAAAATAAATTCATTTTAAAAGAGTATATGAGTTACATTACTAGCATGTTCATATATTTAATTTTCCAGATTTTTCTTTTAGAGTAAGTCTCCCATATATAAGGACACATACACAGAAACACAATTCCTTTTTCCTTGTTAGGACTTTTTAGTCTTTTGACCCATCCAGAAGAAAGACAGGAGGAATAAGGGAGGGAAAAGGGGAGGGTGAGAAGACAGAGGAAAAGTTAGAGCTAGAAACAGGATGCAGATGAGCAGAACAGGAGGTTGAGCCACAACAGGACTCCAGAAGTAGATGCTGTATACTTGAACTGGGGGAACGTAATGAAGATAGAGTTGTGTGCTGTCCTAACAGTGAGAAGGGCAGGGAAGTTTGAGGAAAGCAAAGACTGAAAGACTTCCCTGGGTAAGGGCTTTTGGGTGGAGATGGTGTTAGTGTGGGGTGGTGGGTCTCTTTTAAAGCAGTGGTTCACAACCTGTGGGTTATGGCCTCTTTGGGGTGGAATAGCCCTTTCACAGAGACCATTGGGAAACAAAAATATTTGCATTACAATTCATAACAGTAGCAAAATTAGAGTTATGAAGTAGCAATGAAAATACATTTGTGGCTGGGGGTCACTCCAGCATGAGGAACTGTAGTAAGGGTTGTGCATTAGGAAAATTGAGAGCCATTGTTTTAGAGTAGAATGGAGAGCATCTTGGAAATGGTTGGAGCTGAAGATGCTCAGCAGTGACTGCAGAATGAATTTCATCCTCCAAAGCACATAGGTTGAAGACGTAAGCTTGGATGTGACTGTGGTAGAGGCAGAACTTTCAGGAAGTAATTAAGGCAAAAATAGGGCATTGCAGTTGGCACCTAATCGGATAGGGCTAGTGTCCTCAAAGAGACAGCCTCTCCTCTCATCGTTTCTCTCCCCTCCCCAACCTGTACCTTCTGACTCAGTCCTGTGCTGCCTTCAACCAACAAAGCTGCTCTCAGGAGTTCATATCCAGAGTTACTGCTTGTCTGAATTTATCTGAACCCGCCCCCCCCCAAAAAAAAACCCATGTGTGTTTTTTCAGTGCTCCGTGTGATCATAGCCAGGAATTTTTGGCAAAGATTTTTATCATCACAGTGTGTTCTGTCTACTAATGGGCCAAGGGGCCAGTGGAGCACAACACCCATCCACAGAGCATGGGGTGGGAGGGAGGAACAAGAAAAGGGGTGAGCAAAGGCCTTTGGAAACTGGGACGCCACGTGAGCCATTGGAAGTTAACATTAAACAGAGAGGACTGTCAAAGTCCTGGCACTGACAAGAAATCTAATACTGGAGCTTCAAGGCAGAGCAGTTTAGAAGTTCAGGGCAAGGAAAATAAAAAATGACATCTGATACAGGGAAATGTCTTTGACCTGGACAATAAAATAAAATTAGCCTGCAGTGCATGTTGAGGATGGGGGCTTTTAAAGGAAGAGAGTTTTGGCAATGCTGAGTGAATTAGTTTTATGTAATGGAAAAACTTAACCACATTCTGGTGCAAATACTGTAAGCTCTGAGTCTAGGGTGACAGCTTCAAAATGCCTTTATTAAATACTCGTTCATTGCAGTGGTGGCCAGTTTCACCATGTGCCCTCATGTAGACATTTCCTCCTGTCACCTATCCTTCCTCCCTAGAGTCACTCCTTAAATTAACTCTGTCTCTGGTCCCATTCTTGGGAACTCTGATTAAGACAGCTATCTATAAAAGTGGCCCTAGTTGTGTTGGTTAGTTGATTTTCTGAGTGTTAATTTGTAGACCAGTGATCCTTGACCTTTCTAATGTTGCAACCCTTTAATACAGTTCCTCATGCTGAGGTGGTAGCCCAACCATGAAATTATTTTTGTTGCTACTTCATATGTGTAATTTTGCTACTGTTATGATTATTATGTAATATTTTTGGAGGTAGACGGTTGCTAAGGGGATCATGGCCCACAGGTTGAGAAACGATGTTCTAGACTCTTCTCTTCAAGATCCTAATTTCCAATTTGGAGCACACGTCTATCAAGAGACACTGGAAGATTTCCACCAAGCTTCAAAGTGTGTTTCCATTTTGTTACAAACTCCTTTTATGATTCATTAACAGACAGAGACCTCAGTTTATACTGATGGGGATAACGGACTCGGGATATGTAGAGGCACCAGGATTGTTGCTATAGAGTGGAAGCAGGACACAACATGCCAGAAACCTAAGGGGCTCACCAAAGTGATCCTTGATACTTCCCTGCATGGTCATACTCGTCACAAGGCAAATGTCACCAAGGTCTATGCATTAAAAGGCAGCAAGGTTTTCCATCCCTCAGGGATGAGGTCTACCAGGAATGCAGCCTGAGTTGGCCCGTGTATTGGCTCGGTGTGAGGAGACCTATAGTGATGTCGGAGACGGAAGTGTGGATTTTGGCCATGGTTGGGCCCTCTGTGCTTCGGCCAGCGTAGCTCATTACACTTGCAGCGTGGTATCTACCCACCTCCGTGAAGGAGCCAAATTTACTAAAAGTCGGGAGCAAACCTGAGTGTTTTGAAGGATGGGCTCTATTAGATATGTCTTCTGAGCTCCATCTATCACTCCCAGCGTCACTGCTAACGTCATCTGCTGTGACAGTTCAATCTATGGGAAGCGGTGTCATTTAAACCAATGAAGCTCAGAAAGTCCTATATTTAAATAAATGAATGTCCACGAAGCTGTGCTTGATCAGTGGATTGAGAGCTACGAAAATATCTTCTTTCCTTTGCCTTCTGGGACGGTAGTTTCATGATGCATTCCAGAAGACTCTGTGGGAGCCGCGGCGAGATAAAGAGTTCCTCTTCTCCGATGGGATAAACTCGGTGTATCCTTCTGTTGAGTTTCTCTGTGCACCTCCATGGCTGTGCCACTCTTTCAGAAGTCACTTGGGAGTGAAGTACCTACACATGTATCTCTGTTTTAGGCCGTGTGGAGAAGCTATGTTGAGGAAAGTAGAGTTGGGCATGGCCTCAGTTGTGCTGAGTAATAATCTTTGCAATGACACTTCAAAGTAATAATGTATTGTTAGTTTTCTATTTATTCTGACACTACCTTTTAGAGAGGATCCTTGAAATTCCCTCACTACTGTATGCCAAAGTGAGTGAATAATCCCCCGAGTCTTCTATATTAGCTGTAAATCTTTTTGTCCTTTTGCTTACTTTTGAATTAATTTTCTCTAAAATTATATTTTATGTTTAAAATAGATTTTATATCTTAATATATCATATAATTTTTATATAGTATATAAATTTATTTTATATATTTCTACATATATAATATGTAAATAAACATATAAACATATTTTATATTATATGCATATTTTATAAACCTATATTTATGTATTTTAATAACATATATTAAATATCTTGTATTTAAACATTTTAGTATAGGAACACATAAGAATATAGAACTAAATGTACTAAAGTAAGTTTCTCAAAACTTTAATCATTGTTGAAAATTATCTATAGTAGAATGTTGACTAAAAATATATGATACTATAACATGAAAAACAGAACATCTAATATTTTAGAGTGAATAAAACTACAAATATTACTGACACGATGGGAGATGCTACCAATATTGTAGCTGGGAGTTAAAGGACAAAATATATTTAAGCTTTTATCTAATACTTAAAATAATCTAAAAACAAATATAAAAATAATATAAAAACATAAGTAAGTTAAATGTATACTTTCTGGTACTGAAAAACCTGATGTAATTGAAATTTCATTGTGTTTGTCTTTTCCACCCAGTTGGGAACACATGGGGCTTTGTTCTTTCATTTGGGAAAAGTCACACTTTATTAATAATAACAACTCCCTCTCTCAGGAGATCTGGGAGCAAAGGCACCTGGCTTTGAAATGCTTGGCCCTGCCCCTGCCTTCAAGACCATCTGAGAATTTTTCTCTGGAAGCTCCAGATCAGAGATTTTGCCTCCTTTCAGTGGTTTCCTCAAACACATGTAACTTACTAAGGCTTAAAGACTTACATTTGTAAAAGTCATTAGTGTCGATTAATGTAGACAAATGATTGAGACTGGGATACTGGGAGGTGCAGTTCCACACCTTGCACCATTTATGGGCAGGAAATGAGGAACAATTAGGTTGGTGAGGCTGAAGGCACCCACCCCCTAAACCCTGCCTGCATGGGCTCAGATTCAGGAAGGTTCTATGGGAACATAATGAAAGAGGGGGCGGGGCCAAGTAGGCAGATGAGATCAACAGGCCACAGTGATGGCCAAAGCAGACTTCTCAGCCAGTTACCCCCATCCCACATCACTGACAATAATAGGGACAAGTTCTGTGGGTGTGGCTCTCTAGGTATGCCTCAGTTGTCTTGGGAAAACACTCCTTCACCTTATTATTATTCATTTTATTTTTTGTCATCATCATCATCATTATTGTGTGTTATATGATGTGTGTGTGTGTGTGTGTGTGTGTGTGTGTGTGTGTGTGTGTACGCTCACATGCCACAATATATATGTAGAGGTTAGAAAGACAATTTTGCATAGATAGTTGGTTTTCACCTCTACCTTTATGTAGGTTCTAGGAATCAAACTCAAGTCATCAGAATTGCACGACAAGCATTTCACCCTGACCCCCCTTGATGGTCCCAGTTTCTTGGCAAGAAATATTTTTCTGAGCACATAGTTGGTTCAAGAAATCTAATGTTAAATGGAGGCAGAATTGTTGATCTCATGGAAGTCAGTCTAGCCAATTTTACAGTTATATAGCAAGCAGTAGGTGGAGCCTGGAACCTATGGGACCCATGGAAGTTTACTAAAACCCAGTCTTAGGTGTGATAAAATTGGAAGTAAAGTCCAAGATAAGACAAAATAGGTAAGTAAAAATGCCTGTTTAGAAGATGAGAGAGCTCACTTAGAATCAGAGCACCTAGACATATCACCTAGAAATAAAGAAGACACCAATATTATTTCTCCAGAGAAAATAACACCATGGAATTTTCTTTTAGTAAAAACAATGAACAACCCACTTAAACACTTTTCTTAAACTTTTCATTTAAATGTTCATGGAAAATAACTCTAATTTTTATCTTTTGTTTAAAATGCCCAGTAGATGATTTTTTAATTCTCTCAATAAAATTCATCCAACTATACACAAACAACTTCAAGGTCATTTGCTTAGCCATAGAGGACATATATCAGTCAAACAACTTCAAGGTCATTCGCTTAGCCATAGAGGGCATATATGAGTCACTTTCTCTATTGTTCTGAGAAAACACCATGATCATGGAAACTCATAGAAAGTAGAGCTTATTAGAACTTATGGTTCTTGGGGAATAAGAGTTCTTTATGGAGGGAAATTGCAGCATCAAGGAGCAGGCTGAAGCAGGATACTGGGGACCAACATCTTGAGCTGCCTGCAGGAAGCAGAGAGTAAACTGAGAATGGTTTGAGGCTTCGAAATCTTAAAACCCAGCTCTGACGACATACTTCCTCCACCAAGGCCATACTGTGTAAGCCTTCCCAAACAATGCCATCAATCAAAGACCAAGTATCCAAATGCCAGGGTCTATGACATTTATTTATTTATCATTCAAACCACCACAGGGCACGTTTTAATTCTATAAAGCTATGAGCTTCAAGGACTCACAGTCTGATGGGAAAGTTAAAGACCATATGCAGAGCAGAAGCTCGCAAATTGTGCTCTCCAAGGTAGGAATAAGACACTCCTCCAGATTTAATATAGTATCAAAGTATAACTAGGTTATTGGACTAGACTTAAGAAGTATACATATTTGAATAGTGTCTTATTTCATGAGGAAAGAGAAGGGCCATGGTAGGCAGCGAGTCTTCAGGTAACACAGCATCAAATCCTACATCTCCATTGTGAATTTGTTTTGACTGCAATGCTTCATTGCAAGGGCACACTATCCCTGCTGTAAGTTTTCTTTCCTCCTTTTTTTTTAGATTTTATTTATTTTATTTATGTGAGTACACTGTAGCTCTCTTCAAAAACATCACAAGAGGGCATTGGATCCCATTACAAATGGTTGTGAGCCACCATGTGGTTGCTGGGAATTGAACTCAGGACCTCTGGAAGAGCAGTCAGTGCTCTTAACCCCTGAGCCATTTTTCCAGCCTCTTCTTTCCTCTTTTAAGGAGCTCTGTTAAATCCAACACTATATCCTTCAGTCGGCTAATATAAATGGCCTCTTAGTTCAATACTTACTGTTGTATCTGGACTGAAAAACTTGATAACTCATTGATTCATGTGCCAGATTAGATACTTGTTCAAAGCAGTCTTATTAAGGGCGGAACGGGTAGATTATTAATTCAAAAGTAAGGAACAATGAAAAAAGATTTGGGTGAGTACAAGGCCACTGGGACCCCAAGATCTGATGATGCACAGGGCAGCATTTGCCCCTTTAAATGGAGCAACCTTTTATTTAGCACCCATGAACTTTGGCTAGGTAGCATTAGGCACTAGATGTTTTGATTATCCACAAGAAGCTGGAGATCCCCCCCCACTCTCCCTCTCCATCTCCCTCTCTCTCTTCTTCTCCCTCTCCCTCTCCCTCTCCCCCCTCCCCCGTGTTCACAATAAGTAGCTTTCAACATGCACTGTGTGAAGCACTCACAGTCTTCAGACTGGGTCTTCTACAAGCCAAAAGTTTATAGTTGCGGCCTTCACAGCAGTAACTAAACTAAAGCTGCTGAACTCATTCCTGAGCAATCCATGCACAGAGCTCATTTAACCCCTGCGAGAAGTCTTCGGACGCCAATATGACAATGGCACTGATTTCATACAGGAGGTACAGGGAACATAAGGAGTTTTTCAAGAGTGTCCAAGCAGCAAGTGACAGAGTCAGCATGGCTCCACAAATGTACAAATACTTGTTTTCTTATAGAGCTCTTCTGCTTAAAATGGATTACATCTCATAAGCCCACACAAGTGAAAAAATATAAATAGGACTGCATTCAATGCAGGCAAGTTACTGAACATCAAAGGTTAGCTATATTCTGTACCAGAAAGTGTTAGTTGCTCACTTAATGATGGTGTGGCCTACTGAAGCCGGGGTTCATTACAGGTACCTAGCATCACAAAAACACACATTATACCACATATATCTAGCTAAGGAGAAGATAAATATTCAAATGTTAAAGTGCAGCTTACACTAAACACATCTCTCTCACACCATTGTAAAACTAAAAACTATTGCATTGAACCTAAGTCAGAGACCATTGAGGGTTATGAAGGAGCATGAAATAGAGGGACAGAGATCAGTGAGAACCATTTGGAGGAAATGACATTTGAGCTGGATTTCAGAAGAATAAGAAAGCCTTAGACAAAAGGATTTGAAATTAGAGAGTCACAGATAAAGAAGCAGAGGGAGTAGGGTGCACAACCTGAGATGAAATCTAACAGTGCCCC